>NW_007247719.1:0-141629 GCF_000164805.1 Carlito syrichta | reverse complement strand
GACGGTACTGGGAAACTATGGGGGGGAGGGGGAGGGGATTATCAGTAGCAAATATCTGTCTGGGGCTGGGGAAAACACCTCTTATCAACAGGGTGTCTGAATGAAACGTAATTGTACACCTAATCCTTAACTGTACCCCACAAAACTATAATAAAAATACTGATTAATTAAAAAAAAAAAAAAAAGAAAGAAAAACAGGTTTGAATCATGTGTCCACTTGTATGTGGACTTTCTTCTGCCTCTGCCACTAATGAGGTAATAAAACCAATTCCTTGTTTTTCTCCTCTTGCAACCTATTAAAGGTGGAAGATGACAAGGATGAAGATCTTTATGTTGCTTCATTTAATGTTTTATATATATATTCTCTTCCTTAAATTTTCCTAATAACATTTTTTTCATCCAACACACTTTAATGTAAAAATACAATATGTAATATAGAGGAAAGATTAAGATGGCTGACATGAGGCAGCTAGAGTGAGTTTCTCTTATGGAGTAAGATAAAACAGAGTTTTCTCAGCACCTAGAGAACCAGCAGCTTGCCCTTGCCATTTCAAAGAAGTGATAATAACCACACAGTGCAAAATAAAATAAAATAAAAATCCACTGACCTGGACTGGAACTAGCCAAGATCACACCACCACAGTCCATCCAGCAGCCTCCAGACACAAAGGGGAAGGCGAGTGAGGGGAATTCAGGGTTCTGTGCTCCTCCTACAGATTTGGAGGGCTCCTGAGACTTGGAAGACTCCAGTTCCTCATGGGAAATTGCCTTATCCACAACCTACTCTGCTAAAGCCCACATGGAGTGGTGCAGGGCAAAAGAAGGTCTTGAGGAGCACCAGCTTCCAGTTCCCAGGAACTCAAACATTGTGGGTGGTATGACTGCTTTTTAACTGACCTAGGAGGGGACAAGTGCTATGGGCAAACTCTTTGATTGTAGGCAATTGCTGGATGGGGCACATTGCTGTGAGAACACCTGAGGCCCTAAGGTTAGCTGCACTTTGACATTAACAAGGCAAATTGCCAGAGACTAAGGTGGGAAGCCAGTAGACTTGTTGCTCTAGCAACCTCTTACTTTCCTTGTAAACTCTTCTGTGCCTTTCCTGCACAACAGCATTACTCCAATGGTCTGAGACTCCCTCTTAATCCTCCCTGGGGTAGCAAAAAGTGCACTCTTATGGGGTACTTGTTTTTTTCCCATTCCCCTCAAACTCTCCTTGAAACCTCAAAAAAAAAAAAAGAAAAAAGAAAAAAAGAAACAAGCTAGGGTAATCTGCAGGCCCTCATCCCCTCATCCTCCTTCTAGGTTGACTAGATACTTCCTTGGAGCAACACAAACCAAAAAGAAAGCCCACAGCTACTCCTGCAGTTGGTTTTCTCCTACAAGTACCACCTTCTGGCTGTAGGTCAACATTACAGCACACCACATCAGATATAATACTTCATCTTTGGGGAAAGCCTGATCTCAAACCACAGCTAACACCACTTTCCAAGCCACTCTGGCCAATTAGGACACTGTTCGCCAGTGCAAGAACCCAGTGCAGGATTGCAACTGCTGACAATTGAGAAACTCACTACAATAAGGTTATATACACTGTTATATATAACAGTGCCTCTTTCAGACCCTTGCCAATCACAAATAAGAAGAAATAGTCTCCCCAAATGAGAAGGAACCAGAAAAATTATTCTGACAATATGAAAAAATAGACTTCTCCAACACCCCCTAAAAGCAACACCATTTTTTTAGCAACAAACTCTAATCAGAATGAAATGTTTGAAATTCCAGACATAGAGTTCAAAAGGTTGATTATAAAATTGATCAATGAAATTCAAGAGAAAATTGAAAATCAACAAAAAAAAATTGAAGATGTACCAGTGGGCACACAAATAAAACATTCTTCAAAGAAATAGACACTAAAAAATGTTGAAATTTCAGAAATGAACGAAACAATTGGAGAAGTACAAAATACAGAAAGGGACTCAGAACTTGACAGCAAGCCATTTGAATTAACCCAATCAGATGACAATAAAGAAAAAATATTCAAGAGAATGGAACAAAATCTCTAAGAAATGTGAGATTACGTAAAATGTCAAAACTAAGAATCATAGGTGTTCCTGAGAAAGAAGAGAAAGTAACAGGTTGGAAAAACCTATCTGAGGGAATAATGGAGGAAAACTACTCTGGCCTTGCCAGAGATGTAAAAATCCAGATACAAAAATCTCAAAGAACTCCAAGAAGTTTATTTACAAAAAAGTCATCCCCAAGGTGTATAATCATTCGATTATACAAAGTTAATGTGAAGGAAATAATTTTAAGAGCAGTGAGGCAAACGCATCAAATTACTTATAAGGGTAAACTTATGAGACTAACTGCAGACTTTTCAGAAGAATCCCCATAAGCCAGAAGGTATTGGGCCCTATCTTCAATCTCCTCAAACAGAATAGCAGTCAGCCAAGGATTGATTTTGCATCCCAGAAAACTAAGTTTTATAAATGAAGTCTTTCCCAGATAAGCAAATGCTGAGGGAATTTGGCACTGGACTGACTCTCCAGGAAATACTCATAGGAGTTCTAGACACTGAAACAAAAGATCAAACTATACCAGTAGAAAAATGCCAGAAACCATAAAGCTCACAGTTTTTATGGAATATCGAAATAAAAGAGAAAAATAAATAAATAAACAACAGTAAAAAAATGACAAAGATGATTATTATATTATGACAAAGGGATCAATCCAGTGAGAAGATAACAATTTTAACTATGTGACTATCACCAGAACCCCCAGCTTTATAAAACAAATTCTACTAGGGCTAAAAAAAGGATAGACAGCAATACAATAATAGTGGGAGACTTCAACCTTCCATTGACAACAACAGAAAAATCAGTGAGGCAGAAAGTCAACAAAGAAGGCTTGGAGTTAAACAAGACTCTAAAGGAAATGGAACTAACAGATATCAACAGGACTACAGAATATACATTTCTATTATTAGCACATAGGATATTCTCCAAGATAGATCATATGACAGCCCACAAATCAAGTCTAAAAAATTTTTAAAACATGAAAACATATCAAGTAACTTCTCAGACCACAGTAGAATAAAACTAGAAGTCAATTCCAAGAAGAACTTGTAAAACCAAACAAAAACATGGAAGCTAAAAAATCTACTACTGACAAACCTTGGGTCAACAATGAAATCAAGATGGAAATTTAAAAATTCCTTTAAAGTCTGAGGCGGAAGGATCATTGGAAACCAACGGGTCGAGGCTGCGGTGGCCAAGAGTGGCCACTGCACTCTAGTCTGGGTGACAGAGCGAGACTCCAACTCAAAAAAAAAAAAAAAATCCTTGAAATGAATAACAACAGTGAAACAAGTTATCAAGACCTCTGGGACATAATCAAAGCTGTGCTTGCTGGAAAATTAGTAGCAATTAAGGCCTGCATAATAAGACTAAAATATCATATATTGACAACATAATATCACACCTCAAGAAAATCGGAAAACACAAACAAGCCAAACCCAAAGCTAGCAGAAGAAAAAATTGAAAATCAGAGCAGAATTAAATGTAACTGAAATTTAAAAAATAAAAGCAATCAAAAAGTTGGTTATTTGAAAAGATGAAAGTATTGATAAACTGCTAGCTAGATTAATTAAGAAATGAAGAGAGAGGGTTCAAATTAGCTCTATCAGAAATAAAAATGTAGACATTACAACTGATACAATGGAAATTTGATAAAATGATTATTTGAGACTTTTATGAACACCTCTGCGCAAATAAATTAGACAATCTGGAAGAAATTAATAAATTTTAAAAAATATACAACCCCCTCTCCAACCTTGAATCAGGAAGAAATAGAAAACCTGAATGGGCCAATAATGAGTAGCAAGATTGAAATAGTAATTAGAATCTTTCACCAAAAAAGGAAAAAATAAAGTCCAGGACCTGATGAACTCACAGTTGAATTCTATACACCTTTAAAGAAAAGCTGGTACCAATTTTACTGAAGCTTTTCTACTATATTTAAGAAGAAGAATTCCTCCTTCATGTATTTATATGAAGCCAGTATCACCCTGATAACAAAGCCAGGAAAAGACACAACAAAAAGAAAACTACATCCTAATATTTCTTATGAACATAGAAGCAAAAGTCTTCAACAAAATATTAGCAAACTGAATGCAATAGAACATTTTAAAAAATACACCACAAAGTGGGTTTTATCCCAGGGATGCAAGGGTTGTTCAACATATGCAAGTCAGTAAGTGTGATCCACTACATAAACAGAGTTATAAACAATGATAATATGATAACTTCAATAGACAGAAAAACAACATTTACTAAAATGCATCCTCACTACATCATAAAAACATTCAGCAATATAGGCATAGAGAGAATCTTCCTCAAAAGAATAAGTTATATATGACAGACCCAAAGCCAATGTCATTCTGAATGAAGAAAATTTGAATGCATTTTTGCTCAGAACTGAAACAAGGCAAGGATGGCCACTTTCATCACTCTTATTCAACATAGTACTGGAAGGTTTAGTCAGAGCAATCAGGCAAGAAAAAGAAATAAAACTTACCAAAATTGGAAAAGAAGTAATCACACTTTCTCTGTATGTTGATGATATGAACTTATAACTAGAGAATCCTAAAGATTCCTTCAAAAGTCTCCTGGACTTGATAAATAAATTTGGTAACGTTTCAGGATACAAAATCAACATACATCAAACATTAGCACCGGTATACCCAAATGATAATCAAATCAAGAACTCAATTCTATTTACAATAGCAGCCAAAAAGGTAAAATTTAACTAAGGAGGTGAAAGAGCTCAAGGAGAACTGCAAAATTCTGGTGAAACAAACTGTAAAGGACACAAACAAATGGGGAAACATCTCATGTTAATGAATTGGAAGAACCAACCATGTTAATATGACCATATTACACAAAGTAATCTACAGATTCAATGCAATCGCTATTAAACCACCAACATCATTTTCACAGAATTTGGAAAAAAATTCTAAAATTCATATGGAACCAAAGATTAGCAAGACTAGCCAAAGAAATCTTATGTGAAAAGAAGAAAGCTAGAGGCAATGCATTATATCAATTTAAATTATACTACAAAGCTGTAATTACCAAAACAACATGGTAGTGATACAAGCATAGACACATGGGCCAAGGGAACTGAGCAGAGAATCCATACATAAACCCAAATACCTACAACCAACTGATCTTTGACAAAGCAGATAAACATATACACTGAGGAAATGACACCTTATTCAGCAAATGGTGCTGGTAAAATTGGATAGTTACCTGCAGAAAAATAAAAATTTGGTGCACATCTCTCCCAATATACAAAACTTAACAAAATACAGATTAATGTCAGTCTTAATATCTGATAAAGACCTAACATCTAGGATCTACAAGGAACTCAAATGTGCCGAAAAGAAAAACACAAACAGGCTTATTAAAAAGGAGACAAAGTATATGAATAGACACTTCTCAAAAGGAGACATTTAAGCAGTGAACAGATGCATGAAAAAACTCTCAGCCTCACTAATCATTAAAAAATTCAAATTAAAACCACAGTGAGATACCACTTAACTCCAGTCAGGATGATCATCAATAACTCAAAAAAACAATACATGCTGAAGAGGATGCTGGGAAAAGGGACCATTTCTACACTGTTGTTGGTAGTGCAAACCAGTACAACCTCTGATAAAAATAGTGTGGTGATTTCTAAAAGATCTAAAAATCAACCTTCTATACGATCAAGCAATTGGCTAGGGAATATACCAGGGGGAACTTAAATCACTCTGTGAAAAAGATAACTGCATACACATGTTTATTGCAACATTATTCACAATGGCAAAAATCAAAACATGAAGTCAACCGTGCTGCCTATAGAAAGAGGACTGGACAGAAAGCAATGTGGTACATATACACAATGGAATATTACACAGCCATAAAGAAGGACAAAATTATGAACTTTGCAGCAACTTGGATAGACTTAGAGTCTATAATACTGAGTGATGTATCACAGAAACAATGAATACAATACCACATGTTGTCACTCATAAGTGGACTGTGAACAATTACCATAGTATTGTGAGAAAGGAATTGGCAGTAGAGGGAAACTGCCAGGGTATGGGGGGCACATGTCATCAATAAGGGTACCTGCTCTCAAACCAAGTGTAGTGGGGACCAAAGTGAGGCTCAAACTTTACCTGAACAATGACCATTTGTACACCTAACCTTGAATTGCACCCCACACCTTTAAAATAAAGTTAATAATAAATAAATAAATAACTGAATATTTTAAAGAGAATTGAAACCATAAAAGTCTTAGAAGAAAATTTAGAAAAATCTCTTCTGAACGTTGTCCTAGGCAAATAAATTATGACTAAAACCCCAAAAGCAAATATAACTAAAACAAAAAAATGCATGTGGGACTTAATTAAATTAAAAAAACTTCTGCTTGGCAAACGAAATAATCAACAGAGCAAATAGGCAACTAAAGAATGAGAGAACATGTTGCAAACTATACATTTGATGAAGGATTTATTTCCAGAACTGGTACCAGCTCTTTCTTGTACATCTGGTAATATACAGTTGTGAATCTCTTTGATCCAGGGCTTTTTTTTTTGACTTGTAGGTTATTTTATTACTGAATCAATTTTGTAGCTTTTTATTGGTCTTCAGGGTTTCAATTTCTTCCTGGTTCAATCTTGGGAAGTTTTGTGTTTTCAGGAATTTATTCATTTCCTATAGATTCTCTAGCTTATTGCATAAATATGTTCATGGTAGCCTCTGAAAATTTGTTGTATTTTTGTGGACTTGATTTTAATGTCTTCTTTGTCATTTCTGGTTGTCCTTACTTAGATATATTATCTTTTGTTGTTGTTTATCTGGACATTAGTCTATCAGTCTTTTATATCCTTTTAAGAATCCAACTTTTTTTTCATTGATTCTTTGTATTTTTTAATCTAAATTTTATTTATTTCTGCTCTGATTTTGATTACTGTTTTTCTTCTGCTAGCTTTGGGTTTAGTTTGTCCTTGTTTCTGTAAATTTTTTCTTTTCTTTCTTTCTTTTTTTTTTTTTTTTTTTTGAGTCAGAGTCTCACTGTGTCGCCCAAACTGAAGCATAGTGACAGTGGTATGTTCATGGCCCCCACAGCCTCGACCTGCTGTTCTCAGGTGATCCTTCGACCTCAGCCTTCCAAGTAGCTGGAACTACAGGCTTGCACCACCATGCCTGCCTAATTTTTTGATTTATTGTAGAGACGAGGTCTCGCCCTGTTGCTCTGAAACATTGAATCAGTTAATAACATATCTTTTTACTAGGCCCACTTGCTGAGGCTGTACTTATTATTCACTTTGACTTGATTCCTGATGGACAGTAACTCTGGTCCTTGTTTATACTCCCAGGGTTGCTTGTGGTTTACAGAGCTCTTTGTAAAAATACCTCTTCTACCTGACTTCATCTTATGTGTACATATAACAATTGCTTTGGCAGCAAATTATTATTATTATTTTTGCATTAGCTGAATTCTTATTCTTCTCACTAAAGCAAGAATGAATTTGATGGAGATGGAGGTTATATTTGCCTTGAACCTTTTCTTGTTTTTAAATTTTTCTTTACTTTGATGAAAGTCATAAAAAAAGGTTGAAATAGATGTATGCATTTTACCAATGTTGTAAATAGAACTCTCTATAAATCCTTTGTTTTCTTGGGCTTTGAGTTTTCTTTAAACAAAATGATAGTTTTATATGCTATTAATATTTATGCTAAACTATTCATACTGACTATTCCTTTTATTTGGGGGCATCTGTAATGCACATACATCTGACTCAGGATTTCTGGAGAAGATAAGTATGTCCCCACATAAGTATACCCTAATTACAATAAAAATACTTTTTATCTATTCCTATTAATTTTGGTAGGAGGCTAGTAAAGTTTCTGATACTAAGTCATCTCTGAAAACAACTTTTCTTTAGACCTTTGGTGAATCCTAGGTCTTTGACAGTTCATGCAATTATTTTATAGTTGGTCACTTCTGCCTCCGAAGTACTTGTTACCCTGAGATAGTTTGTCTTCTAAGAGGTTTCTGGGAATGTATTGAATAAATTAAAAGACTTAAGGTTAAACACAATAATACATTTATTTAACAAATAATTGCTAGTTGTCTATTTAAATCAAACATTGTACTAAACATTGCTGAATCGTCAGTAAGTAATATAGACATATCTTCTACTGTCATGAGCTTAAGTTCTACTGGAGAAGATGGATAGTAAATGAATGGATAGTAAATAAATTATAATTATAATATTAATCATCAATTGATAATTACAATTATAGGTATTTAGTAAGTATTATGAAGAAAGCAAAGAGAATGCTGTTATGAAAAAAATGAATAAGGATTACTTTAGATGGGATGATTAGGAAAGACCTTACTGAAGAGGTAGGATTTAAGCTGAGATTCAAAAAAGTGTCTTGAGTCATGTGAAGCATTTCCAAAAGAAGATTTTTTTAAAATGTTAAAGAATCTAAATAAGAGTGATCCTGATGTTTTCAAGCAATAAAATAAAGCTAGAGCACAGAGAGCAAAAGGTGGGGCAGTATGAAATGAGGTTGGGAAATAAACAGGAGTCACACCAAGCACGGTTTTTTAGAACACACTGAGAAATTTGGATTATATTGTAATTGCAATGGGAAAAAATTTTAGACAGAGGACTGATTTGATCCAATCTACACTTCAAAAATATCTCTCTGCTATTTAGAAAATGGATTACAGGAGATCTGGAAGAGAAGTATAGAAGCAGGGAGGCCATATAAGGACCACAGGGTTAGTCCAGTCTAGAGATTACAGTGACTCAGGCTACTTAGTGGCAATAGAGACCAAAAGTAGTGGCCAGAATAAAGATATATATTTCACAGGTGAAACCCATGAGACTTGGTGATGAATAAAATATGAGCTACAGAGCGAAGAAACCATAGGAATCACAGAAGTCTTCCAGATTTCTGTCTTGATCAACAGGGTGGATGGTAGTCCCATTTATTGTAATGAGAAAGAAGGGCAGGAATAGGCGAAAGTTAAGTAACTTTTGGACAAATCAGAGATTACTATGAGTCATCTAACTAGATAAGTAAATGGTTGCACATAAAAATCATACTCAGATAAATTAGAACTGGAACTAGAGATTTGGATCTCATCAGCATATAGATATTTAAAACTGAGAAAATGAGTGAGATCACCTCAGAGAGGGGGTGGCTATAAATTTCAGCTAGATTTTTTAGCAGTGTCTGTAGAAGTGTGCTTGGGACAACTGAAACCTGCAGTATTCTGATGATCAACATTTTTAATTACTGGAGTATTCTGATGTTCAACTTTTTTTATTACTTTGACCAAAATTATTGTCAAAATGTTTTATAAACAGTCCATGTTTACGGATTAAAAAGGGGAAATACTCACTCAGTTTCAGCAGTGTAATGCCAATAATCAGTTGACTTTTGTTTTGGAGTTTTTAAATTAGCTTTTCTCTTGTTATTTGTTTGCATCAATCAGTGGTTATGATGTTCTGCAGTTACAGAAATGCATCTATTTTTATTGTTTATTTTAGCATAGAGCTCCTTAAAACCTAGACCTTACTGGTTTGGGAGATCAATATTTTTAAAAAAGGAATTTTCCTCCTCTACAATTTAATTTACAAGCTCTGCAACTAAGTGATTCTATTCTGTGAAGCCTCATACGAATTAAACCTGGATACTTATGAAACCACATGATAACTGAGGTATGCTCATGTCCGTTCTTACAAAGGTTCTCAGACTTCCACTGCCAACAATGGAAGTCACGTGTTTCCAGGGGAAGTTCAACATCTCTGGCATTTCCTGCCTAACATGATTTGACAGATATTCACTTTTGTTTTTTGTTTGAAAAATAAGTTTAAAACATGATCTCTTTTGAAATAGCTGGCTAATCTCAGTGAGTTGGCAAGATATGTTTTTTTGAAAATTGCTGTTTTATATTGATTTATTCATTTTTTGATTAAAGTATTGTCTCACTCTACAGGCATTTTATATTACTTTGTCCATCTCAATGAGCTTTCACATAAAGTACATCAGCAAGATGTAGTGGTAAGAGCAAGGGTGCTGGATAGAGCAGATCTGGTTTCCTATGAGACACTAGCATTTTCTTCATTTTTCAAATGAAGAAACTACAGGACAAAGAAGTTAAGTAAACTATCCAAGGTTAGTTACACTGCTTCACAAGTGGCAGAGCAATGATATCAGTGAAGGAAGTGTGACTCTGGATTGGAGGGTATCAACTACTAAGCTCTACTGCCTCCAATTGGTTTCTATTATGATTATCTATGATAGGCACTGAAGTAGATGGTTCTTACCCAAAGTGACATACCATCTCAAAAGACAAAATTACAATTTGATCCAACACTCAGCAAATAAATAATCCCTACTCCAGTACTTTTTTCACAATATTACTCTATTTTACATGATAATGGCAACACATGTATGCAAAATGCAAGTTTTAAAATATTTCAATTTTAAAAAGAGTTGCATAAAATATTCTAACCACTAGATTGTGATGGGAGGGACTTTGGCCTTCTTAACTGAACAACATAGCAGACTTAATTGCTTTTGTGAAATTGTCTGACAACACCACCAACAAACCAAACTGTAAAAGCAATGGCACTAATCAAGATCAGGTTGCCATAATGAGGCAAGAAACACAGGAATCAAAGTGGTAATAAAATGAGGTAAAGAAGGAACTGAGATGGAAACACCAAACAAAATCTGGATATAAACTTGCTGTTAATAAGAGAGTCCTCAGAGCTTCACATACTCAAACTTTATTGAGTTCTACTTCAACCTGCCTTCCAGGAACACAGGTCTGTTTCTTCTCAAATTCTAATGGAAAGAAAGACATATGAATATCCATCTTTATCTTTCCCCTAGCACCTTTGGAGTGTGCAAGCATATGCACACACACACACACACACACACACACACACACACACACACACACACATACACTCCACATCTCAACTTTTAAGAATGCTGAAGGCATATGTTGTACCTGAAAATCTGGTCTGGAAAAAAAATCACAACCACTTAAACAGAGCTTTCTAGTCTCAGAGGTTATTTTTATATTTGTGTTTTGAATAATTTCATAGCCCTTGAGACTTTTCTTAATGAATATGAACATCTTCCTACCTTGCTTCATGCATCATGATAAAATGCAAGCTTCTGATAAACTCAACTCAAAAACAAATGCCATGCATACCAAAATAAAGAACATTCAAAACATTAAAAACAAAACATAGAATTTTCATAAATCTTATATAACTTAGTGCTTTTAAGTCAGTAAGAAATGTCTGAATCTTTACCTCCGTGCAATTGCTGATTAATTTATGTGATGGAAAAGCCTTATAATGTCTGCAAATATTGTTTACATGGACTTATATAGCTCAGCTATCAGTCTTAACCATGGCAATACTACTGTTAACTTTTTAATTTGGTTTTTTTTTTACAATTCATCTGACTGTCCTTCCTTTTTCTTGATTCTGAACTAAATTTTACTGGTAATTTTTTTTTTACTTGATTACACAAACCTTTAGCCTTGTAGTAAAATTTATTTCTCCAAATTCCTCTCTCTATGTCTTTCTTTCTACAAAGGAAGGGGCTTGTCTGAGTTTGTGTGTGTGTGTTCAGGAGCTCCTAAATATTGGTTTTTATTTTGAATGCTAATTTTAAGCATTAATAAATATTCATAAAAATAAAGTGCTTCCCTACATTCTGAAGATTCATAGTCCTAAAAAATGTAGTTTTGGGTGTCAACAGAATTTCTGAAAGACTTGAAGTTGGTATCCAATTGCCATTTACAGTATTCAGGTATTGTTATACTGTCAGGAATTACAAAAAAAATCTTCTTTCAGATTTCCATTGTCTGAAACAAGAAAGGGAAATATGGTAACAAGTACAAAAAATCTCCTAGACAAAATATAGTGTTGAAAACGTATGAAAATCCCAGTGTATAGAGATCATGTTTCTTTTTTTATTTTCTTCAAGAATGTGTGTAAATAGAGATGTCAGATATGCCATTATAACTAGGTGAATGTCAATTCTATAATGCAGAATACATGTACTCCTAATAATTATGTATTTTAACATGGGAAAAATCTTCCTCATGAAGATATGTTTTGAATTTCACTAAATGTTATTGCTGTATATATATGAAATTGTAAGTGGCACAATTTAATATTTCTACATCTTTTATTAATTAAAGTACACCATTCCATGCCATTCACACCCCCTCATCTATTTAAGTTGTTATATTGGATTAGAGATACATTAGATTTTTTGTATGTCACTTTATAAAAGGGAAAAGCCAAAAAACATTGTTTAGTCATGTTACAGTAAAACCAAAAATAATTTCTGGAACTTCTAAGCAGAAAATTACAACAGGCAAGAAATTTCAGTAACAAGTTTGTAAGCTACACTTGTGAGAGTGTTTTCAGGCATAGTTAATACTTATGAGATTTTTAGCCCATTGCTTTTCAGAATTTGGTGTTTTTGGGTTTTTTTTAAATCTATAAAGTGGGGGTAGGTGACAGAATTGGTATACGGTCCAAATAAGAGAATGCATGTGAAAACATTTGATAGCTTTAAGGACCCAAATGTAAGGGTCAATGCCCTTCAGCTGTTAACACTGGGAAATAGTATCACAAAATCAAAAAAAGAAATGAGTTCCTAAAATGGAAACTAGAATAAGGATCATTAAAATGTCCTTTATAAACTATAAGAATGATCTTAAAACTAGCATCATTTTTGCTGTAGTTGCTGCTAATTTATCAGGTGATTTATATATAGCATTATGCCTTAATTCTCACTGGACATTTAGTAATAGTTAATTTGAGTTAGTAGTATTTATATTTCTGAAGAAGGTAAAATAGAACAATTGGGAAATGTAGAAACAACCTCAGAAGCATAACTTGGTCAATGTTAGTGACAGAATTATGATGATAATGTTTTTATGGTACTTAAAGGCTTATAAAACACTGAGACACTATTAGAATTACAAAAGCTGTGCATACCCTTATAATAAGTTAAACCTTAATTCTTTATTTAAAAATATTTGTTTCTGGCATTGGAAATATTGCAGTGAACAAGTCATATAAAGCACTGCCCTCATGGATTTGACATTCAAGTCCTAAAAGGCCAGAAGTGCCTAAAGTAAAATCAACAGGTTCTCTTTCATTCTATCATCCAATCCCCTGAATATACCTATTATCAAAAAACGTGGTGCTTCTTCTTCCATACTTTTTCTTTATAAAAATTTATATGCATATATGATGCTTGTGTCTTTTACAAATATAGGGTCATATTTTCTATATTACTGACTTTATTGACTTAATAAAACATTATGGACATTTTTCAAGTATTTATATATATATAAATTTACCTTTTTAAAATAACTGCATCATATACCATTGCCACTATGTCATATATATTATTGTATCATCTACTTATAAATAGGCCTCAAAGTCAATAAACATGTTACTATTGCAATAAACAACACAGAAATACTTTGGTCAATTCTCTTCCATAGAGGTAACTTTTATTTCTTCTGCTGAATTCTCAGATACAGGACTGTGGCTGAAAACAAAATGTAAATTTATGATTTAAAAATACCAACATAAATTTTTACAGAATTAGAAAAGGTCCTAAAATTCATATGGAACCAAAAAAGAGCCTGAATAGCCAAAGCAATTTAAGCAAAAAGAACAATGCAGGAGGCATCATATTACCTGACTTCAAATTATTCTGCAAGGCTGTAGTAACCCAAAACAGCATGGTACTGGTACAAGAGTGAACACACGGACCAGTGGAACAGAATAGAGAATTCAGGAACAAATCCAAATACATACAGCCAATTTGTTTTTGACAAAACAGACAAAAGTATACACTGTGGAAAGGACACTCGATTCAATAAATGTGCTGGGAAAATTGAATAGCTACATGCAGAAAAATGAAACTTGATCTCTATATCTCTCCATATACAAAAATTTACTTAAGATGCATTAAAGACTTAAATGTCAGACCAGAAACCATAAAAATAATAGAAGAAAATCTAGGAAAAACTCTTGTGGATATTGGCCTAGACAAAGAATGTATGGCTAAAACCCCCAAAAGCAAATATAACTAAAAATAAATAAGTGGGTCTTGCTTAAAATAAAAAGCTTCTACACAGCAAAATTAACTAACAGAGCAAAGAGACAACCTACAGAATGGGAGAAGTTACTCACAAACTATACATTTGACTAAGGACTAATATCCAGAATCTACAAAGAACTCAAACAAATCAGCAAAAAAAAAAAAAAAAAAAGCAAATACACCATTAAAAAGTGGGCAAGTTATAAGAACAGCTATTTCTCAAAAGAAGATGAACAAATGGCAAACAAATATATTTTTAAAAATGCTCAACTTCACTCATCATCAGGAAAAAGCAAATTAAAACCACAATGAAATACCACCTTATACCCAGTCCTGTTTAACATTTAAAAAATATGCTTACAGTCTTCATTCCCTTTACTATAAATTCCCCATTTATATTCCTCCCATTTTTCAGCAGATTGCTTTACTCATATTTTAGGTGTCTTTTGTTAATTTATTGTAACAAATATTTACAATGAAGACACTATATTTTGTGTTGCGATTATACCTCTCAGACTGTCATTTGTCTTTTGGCTTGAATGATGTTGCCTTTTGCCGTATAGAAATATTTAAGAAATCCATTTTTTTTTCACCTATGGCATTTGTGCTCCTTGTGTGGCTTAACAAGGCTTTCTCTATCTAAAGAGCATTCAAACATTAATCTATAATTCCTTAAAATATTTTGTATGATTCACATAATTATGGCTTTAATTTACCTGTAATTATTTTATAAACAGTATGAGGTTATGTTCTACTTCTATTTTCTGTCAATACATAACTGGTACTTTCCAAACCATTTTTGAATACTTCATCATTTTTAAGCCTTCTTCCAATAAATAGATAATGCTCATCTCTTTTCACCCATTCTCTGAGATTCTAATATTGTATTATCTATCCACTCCCACTCTAGGTGTGATTGACTATTATTGTTTTAATAAACAGGAAAGATAATACTATAATACTTGTAATTTCAAGTACCATATCTAATGAGAAAAGAAAATTATATTTAGGTCCAGAGATTACAGTACCTCTCTTTCAGTCAAATAAACAGTTATTTCTCTTAGCCTTCTTCTTAAATAGTCAGCCTTGAAATTAAGCTAGTTTATTTGGAAGTTCATGCTAATGATACCCTAATGTCATCAGAAGAATATGGAAAATCTAATTTAAGACACATAAAAACAATATAATGCCTTCTCAATTTCAGAAATTTTCTACAATTTCTAAATAGATCTGAGATAGAAACTCAAAAATACATGGTTTCTACATAGAAAGACTTATTTAACAGATTTATTAAAATAGAAGGGGAATATTTTACCTTTGCTGCTAAACTCTTCACATTGTGTAGTCAAAAACAGTGATAATTTTTTTTCAAACTATGCTGTCTGCAGGTCAGCTATATTTGCATTTAATTCTACTCTCTAGCACTTCTCTTTATCCTCCATGAAAAATAGCAATTGTTAGCACTCCTGTTTATCGTATATAATATAAAATTTGGGGAAAAAATGAGAAACATTAAGATAGTTTATGCTCAGAATGTATTTCATAGATAACAGAGTGAACAAAACAACCCACAACACTTAACAGGAAAAAGCTTTGTCAAGTAGATGTCACAATCAAGCAGCAGAGATTTACTTCTGCATTTGAGAAATTGTCTTAACTGTAACTTCCTTTACCTGATTTTGAGGATATTTTTAGACAAAGTAAATGAATATGGACTCTATATTTCAGTTCATTAATGTGCTTTATTTTATATAAGATTTTAAAGATATATTTAATTTCTACATTTACAGGAACTATATATGATAATCTAAATGGTATCCATTTATCTACTAAAGTTATTTACATCTACAACATTTTAAAAAATTGTGTAGGCCTAAAACTTTTACGTATAGCAATATCATGATACATGGAAAATTATTTAATGTCCGCAGAAGGTAATTTTCTTTCTAGAACATTTTCCCCTCTATTTTTCCTGCTGGAATTTCTACAGGCACTTTAAAATGTAGGTTTACAAAAAAGGTTAAATTAATTCCTTAGGGCAATTTTCTTTAGAAAATACAGAAAGAAAATAAGGTGGGAAAAAAGTAAAAATCTAGTCACATATTCAATGACATATTTTTCCTTCCTGAGGAATATACCTAAACTTTACTTACATTTTTCTTGCTTGATACTATTACCAAGAACAACCAGTTTTTAGGCATTGTGTGGTACATTTCATCTAAAATCTAATTTTTTATCTTCTGGGTTTAGAAAATTCCCCTCCAGAGTGCCTTCTGTCCTTGCTCGGTCTTTAGATTCTAGATGAATTTTGTTCCTTATTTGACCTTGGAATTCCTCCCTAGACTGCAAATGACACATGAGGGCTTATTCTCCATTGCTTTAACCTTCCCTAAAGTCATTATGTCCATCAGTTTCTTCAGAGATTTTCTCTTGCTTGCGTTTGTTTCATTGGTCAATTAGAATTTATACCAGAGAGCTGGCAAATAACTGGCTTACCTCTTTGCTGTTTTCTTTTGTTGTTGTTGTTGTTGTTTCGAGTTGGAGTCTCACTCTGTCGCCCAGACTGGAGTGCAGTGGCCGCTCCCGGCCACTGAAGCCTCAACCTGCTGGGCTCCGGCGATCCTTCTGCCTCAGCCTTCCGAGTAGCTGGAACTACAGGTGCGTGCTACCACACCCGGCTAATTTTTGATTTATTGTAGAGATGAGGTCTCGCCAAGTTCCCCAGGCAGGTCTCAAACCCGCGGGCTCAGGCAATCCACTCACTTTAGCTTCCCAAGGCGCGGGATTACAGGTTGAGCCACCGAGCCGGCTACACCTCTTTGTTAAACGTAAGTTTATTCACCTAGTTCATTAGTTATTACCGCTATAGAAAGGATTATTTTTAGTTAAACTAATAGGTTATAACATTTTTAATCTCCCTCTTCTCTTACCAAATGCCAGGATCATTTTTAATCTGTCACCGGCATAATAGAAAGGGCCTCTTTAGTAAGTTTCCTGCCCTACTCACATTATCATTGGTCAATAAATTTGACTGGCACATTTTAGATCAAACGAGGGTTGATTCTGGTGTCTGAACACAACGCCTGTCTAGAAAATTCTCAGTCACCTCACCAATTGAAGATAGAGCAATTAGATGAAATATGGGACAGTAAGTTGCATTTGTACTTAAGATAAACAGTCAATAATTTATGTCTCAGCATGTCTCATGAAACATTAGATATGCTTAGACTAAAAATAAGATAAATCGTTTACCAGATTCAAACCTAACTAGGCACCTTGTATTATTATTCACTAAATTCGGTATTATGATTTACAAAGGATCAGTCTTTACAAAAATGTATACTTAATTTTACAATGTCCTAAGGCTTCAACAATGTATATGTATAATTTCTGTGCAAACATGTAAGAAGAGAGACTTTATTCTCTCATGGTAAGTTTACTTGCCGTCATTAATCTTATGTGTTACCCTGTTCTGAAATTAGCAACCACTTTAGCTACAAAAACAATAAAAAGAAGAGAGATTAGAAATTGAGGATAAGGAGTTCTGGTCTGACCTAAAAACTTGCATTGAAAACTATGTGAAATGTATCTGGAATTATTCTGTGTTATCCTTTCACCTCTGGTGTATCTATAATTATTTAAAAATTAAAAATATTAAAAATTTTAAAAAAGAAATCACCTTCTTTAAGCATAGAGAACAGAAAACTAAAATCTCTGATGATGTCTTAATCTCATGGAGAAATTTTCATATCTTTTCATATCTAATAGCATAGACCATAGAAAAGATGCAGGCAGAGACCCATAGACTAGGGAAAGAATCTTAGGGTCCAATTAGAGGACAAAATTTGCCTAGAGTCTAGAACATAGTTAACCCAAATAGAATTTAAATTTTGTTATGTCAGGTGAATCCATTAGTTATAAAAGATAAATAAATTTTTCAGTGTTTATAATATAGCTATTTTAAATTATTTTCTTGGCTGGGTGCAGTGGATCGTGCCTATAATCCCACCACTTGGTGAGACCAAGGTGAGAAGATTGCCTGAGCCCATGGTTTCAAAACCAACCTGGGTAACTTGGCAAGACCTCATTTCAACAATAAAAAAAAAATTTAGCTGGGCGTGATAGCACCTGCCTGTAGTTCCAGCTACTTGGAAGGCTGAAGGGGAAGGATCACCTGAGTCCAGGAGGTCAAAGCCGCACTTGCAGCGAGTGTGCCACTGTACTCCAGTCTGGGCAACAGAGTGAGACTCCAATTCCAACAAACAAACAAACAAACAAACAAACAAAACAAATATATATATCTATTTTTTTCCTCAATCTGACCTATTTACTTATGATACTTTTAGTTAAAAATATTAGTTACACATTTGTTGTGACATATATCTAATCTTAAAATGAATCTTTAAAGTGGCCAAGAGTTATAAAGTCAACTTACAGATTCAGAAAACTAAGGTTAGTTGATTTAATGTAGGTAATTACACAAATAGATGGTTGAACCACAGTGAATATCTAAGTATTTTGATTATAAATTTGGTGCTCTTTTCAGTATAGTATTTTTACCTTGATAGCTAACAAGTGTACCTCATTTGGAGCACTGCAATTCTTATTCAGTGGCATTTCCAAGTACTGTCTTAGTGGTTTCCCCGATAATTCCAAAGCAACTCCAAATAAATAGCCTAATTAAAAGAAAAAAAAGTTTACTTGCTTTCCATATGCAGTTTCAAGAAAAATTCTGTAGTCTCCATCCAGTCATAGTGTCTCACATCTACTTAAATCTCCTACACAGACATTCTGAAAAAGGCAGTTACCTTACTTAAGTTTTTGTTTTGTTTTGTTTTGTTTTACTCTTTTTCAAATATAACCAGGTATGTAGAAAAAAATAGTAAAAAATCTGAAATAAATTCTAAATGTGAAGCAATTATAAACAGAGATATTGAAAATACTCTCTAATTAATATAAAAGCTCATGTATTCGGTCATTTTCATTTTAGTATCATGGAACAAAGACCCTATTTAGACAGAGGAGATGAAGAGTGAATACCATCATCTGAGATCTCAAAAAGACAATCCACAGTGAACAAGTACAATACCATTTATTTTAACTGTACCTGAAAGACTGAAAGACATTGACACCAACACTATCATAGCTGGGGACTTAAATACTCCACTAACAACCCTAGACAGATTATCAATGCAATAAAAATCAACAAAGACATCCAGAACCTCAACTTGGTGATTGACCAAATAGACTTAATAGATGCCTAAAAAACACTCCACTCAACAACAACAGAATATATATTCCACTCATCACCACATCGAATGTACTCCAAGATCGACCACATCCTTAGCCATAAAGGTTAAACAAATTTATTAAGATTGAATTACTGCCATGCACCTTCTCAGACCACAGTGGAATAAAAATAAATATCACCACAAACAAAATTCCCTCAAAACCCACAAAGACATGGACACTAAACTGCATAATGGTGAACAACACCTGGGTCAACACAGAAATGAAACAAATAAAAAGATTCCTGGAAACAAAAGAAAACAAAGACATATCTTATCAAAATATCTGGGATGCCATGAAATCAGTGCTAAAAAGGGAATTTATATCTCTATGAACACATGAATAAAACAGAAAGATCACAACTAAATAGCCTAAGCCTAAAATATCACATAAGGTAGTTGAAAGGCAATCCCAGGAAAAAACATAACTTTGGCAGAATAATCCTGATCACCAAAGTAAAAGTCCTAATATGGGACATAGAAGATAAAAATAACAGAATAAAGCAACAAAACAAAAAGCTAGTTCTTTGAAAGGATAAAAAAGATTGATGGACCCCTAGCTAAAACAATCAAGAAAAAGAGTCAAAAAGGCTAAATAAACACAATCAGAAATATAAAAGATCAAGTCACAACTGACCCTAAGAAGTACAAAAGTTTATCATCGATTACTATGCACACCTGTATGGAAACAAACTCAATAACCTAAATGAAATGAAAGACTTTCTGGCATCACAAAACCTCCCAAGATTGAAACAAGAAGACACTGAGACCCTAAAGTAAACCAATAACACAGAAAATTGACTCCATCATAATAAAACTACTTAGAAAAAATAAAACCTTTGACCAGATAACTTTTCAGTGTAATTTAACAAAACATACATGAAGGAGCTGATACTAATCCTACTGAAACTATTACAAACAATCAAGAAAGACAGAGCTCTCCCCAAATCATTTTATGACGCTAACATCACACTGATACCCAAACCATGTAAAGATCCAACAACAAAATAAAACTACAGGCCAATATCCTTGATGAACATTGATGCAAAAATTCTTCACTACATTCTAGCAAATAAGATCCAACAACACATCTCAAAAATCATCCTCTATAACCAAGTAGGGTTCATCCGCAGGATGCAGGCCTAGTTCAACATCCACAAGACCACAAATGTAGTTTAATACGCCAACAAATGTAAATACAAGAACCACATGATTATATTATTAGATGCAGAAAAAGCTTTTGTTAAAATCCAGCATTCTTCCTTAGTAAAAAAACATTGAAAACCTAGGCATAGAGGGTACATACATCAAAATAGTAAGAGTCATCTACAATAAACTCACAGCCAACATGTTGCTAGAATGACAGAAATTGGAAGTATTTCCCATCAAAACTAGAACAAGACAAGGCTGTCCACTCTCACCTCTCCTGTTCAACATAGTGTTGCAATTCTCCTGTTCAACATAGTGTTGCACAGCTAGAGCAATGACACAAGAAAAGGAAATCAGGGGTATCCAAATAGGAAAGAGGAATCAAGTTATCCCTCTTTGCTGAAGATATGATTCTATACCTCAAAAATTCCAAGAGAATCTTTCAAAAACCTCCTTTAACTCATAAAGGACTTTGTCAAAGTCCCAGGGTATGAAATCAGTGTGCAAAAGACAGAAGTATTCTTATACAACAACATTAAATAGGCAGAAAGTCAAATAAAAAACACAATCCTATTCACAATAAACACACACACACACACACACACACACACACACACACACACACACGAATACCTTGGATTCTTCCTAGCCAGAGAAATGAAAGATCTTTACAACAAAAGCTGCAGAACACAGCTCAAAGAAATAAAAGAAGAGACAATCAAATGTAAAAATATTGCATGCTCATGAAATGGAAGAATCAACATTGTTCAGATGTCCGTCCTACCAAAGATAATCTACCAATTCAATGCAATACCCGTTAAATTACCAATGTCATTTTCTCAGAACTGGAAATGGCAATACAGCAATTCATATAGAAATTTAAACAGCCACAAACAGCCAAAACACTTCTCAGCAGAAAAATAAAGTAGGAGGTATCACATTTCCAGACTTTAAACTTTATTATGAAGTTACAATAATCAAAACAGCCTGGTATTGGTACAAGAACAGGCAAATAGTCTAATGGAACAGGATAGAGACTCTGGAAGCAAAACCTCAAGTTCTTAACCAATTCTTCTTTGAAAAACCTTCCCACATAACCACTTGGAGGAGGAGAACCTATTCAGTAAATGGTGCTGGGAAAACTGACTGACCACATGCAGAAGAATGAAACGAGACCCCTACCAATCACCATACATAAAGATCAACTCTAAATGGATCAAAAACCTAAACATAAAACCTCAACCTTTAAGAATTTTAGAAAACGCAGGAGACACCATTATGGAAATTGGAATAACCCCCAAAGTCCATGCCATAAGAGATAATATAGACAAGTGAGACCTCATCAAAGTGAAAAGCTTCTGCAAAGCAAAAGAAACCATCAGGTGAGCTGGGAGTCAGTTCATAGGAAAAAAAAAAATTTTGCCAACAGTGAATTTGACAAATGCCTAACATCCAGGATTTACAAGGAACTCAAACGTACAGAAAGGAAAAAAACACAAAAACAAAAGGCAGTCCCATTATAAAGTGGGCAAAGACATGTATAGACACTTCTCAAAAGAAGACATATAAGCAGCCAACAGACACATCACTATTCATCAGAGAAATGCCAATCAAAACCAATTGAGATACCCCCTAACTGCAGTAATAATGACCATCATTAATAAAACAAAACCAACAGATGTTGGAGAGGAGGCAGAGAAAATAAAATGCTTCCATACTGTTGGTGGGAATGCAAATTAGTTCAACCTCTCAGGAAAACAGTGTGGTGATTTCTAAAAGAACTAGAAATTCACCTTCCATATGACCCAGCAATTTTCCTTCTGGGAATATACCCAGAGGAACTTAAATTACTCTACAATAAAGAATTCTGTGCACACATGTTTATTGCAGTACTACTCACAATAGCAAAAACATGGAACCAACCATGCTGTCCATCAAAACTGGACTGGACAAACTAAAAGTGATATATATACACAATGAAATATTGTACAGCCATAAAGAAGGACAAAATTATGAACTTCACAGCAACTTGGATGGATTTAGAGTCTATTATACTAAGTGATATATCATAGAAAAAAAGAACTAAGTACCACGTGGTCTCACTTAGAAGTGGACCCTGAACAATCACCATAGTACTATATGAAAGGGATTGGCAATAGTGGGAAACTACCAGGCTAGGGTGGGGTGCACATAACATTAATAAGAGTACCGGATCTCACCCTTGGCAAAATGGGGACAAAAGGGAGGTCCAAACTTTATGTGTACATTTTTCACTTGTATACCTAATCTTGAATTGTAACCCTCATCTTTATTATTAAAAAAATTGAAACAAAGAATGTTCAGAACAGGTAAGCAACACCCTATACATAACAATGCCTTATCATTCAGTATATATTATATTTTTTATTTCTTCTAAAGTGTGATTTTTATTTTTAAAAATGTAGGGTACAATTCAGGGTTAGGTATACAAATGTTCATTATGCAGGTACCCTAGTTGATGAGGTGTGTTCCCATTCCCCAGGCAGATTCCCACTACTGCCAGTCTCCCTTCCCTGTCCCCCTCCCAGAAGATTCCTGCTACTGCCAATCTTTTTCTTATAGTATTATGATAATTATTCAAGGTTACCTTATGAAGGAGAACATGTGATACTCAGTTCTTTGTTTCTGTGAAAGATCACTCAGTATTATAGACTCCAAGTCCATCCACGTTACTATGAAGTTCATGATTTTGTTCTTTATGGTTGTATAATATTCCATCGTGTATATGTACCACATTTTTTTTCCCAGTCCTCTTTTGATGGGCAGCACAACTGGTTCCATGTTCTTGCTACTGTGAACAATGCTGCAATAAACATATATGTGCAGGTATCTTTTTATATAGAGTGTTTTGAGTAGGGGAATTGTGGGGCTGTATGGAAGGTTTATTTTCTAGATCTTTTAGGAATCTCCACACTGTCTTACACAGAGGCTGTACAAGTTTACATTCCCACCACGAGTGTAGAAGTGTTCCCTTTTTGCTTCATCCTCTCTAGCATCTGTTGTTTTTCAGTTATCGATGATAGCCATACTGACTGGAGTTAGGTGGTATCTCAGTGTAGTTTGAATTTGAATTTCTTTGATGACTAGTGAGGCTGAGAATTTTTTCATATATCAGTTGACTGCTCATACGTCTTCTTTTCACAATTGTATTCATATCTTTTGCCCACTTTGTAATGGGGCTTTTTTTTGTTTGGTTTTGTTTTTCTTTCTGGCATGTCTGATTTCTTTGTAGATCCTAGATACATACATTTGCTAATTATTTTTTCCCTGTGAACTGTCTCCCCAATCTCTTGATAGTTTCTTGGCTTTGCAGAAGCTGTTTGATGAGGTCCCACTTGTCTATCTTATCTCTTATGGCATAGGTACTTGGGGTTTTGATCAGGAATTGGTTGCCAGATCCAATTTCCATAAGGGTGCCTCTTGCATTTTCTAAAGTTCTTGTAGTTTGAGATGTTATGGTTAGTTCTTTGATCCATTTAGAGTTGATTTTTGTGTATGGTGATAGGTAGGGGTCTTGTTATAATCTTCTGCATGTGGTCAGTCAGTTTTCCCAGCACCATTCACTGAATAGGTTCTCTCCCCTGTGGTTGTTGTTGGAGGCTTTGTCAAAGATGAGTTGGTTGAGAAATTGAAGATTTGCTTCAATTCAATGTTGCTCTATCCTGTTCCATTGGACTCTATGCCTGTTCTTGTACCAATAACAGACTATTTTGATTATTGTAGCTTTATAATAAAGTTTAAAGTCTGGGAATGTGATACCTCTTGCTTTGTTTTTTGGTTTTTTTTCCCCTGAGGATTGCTTTGACAATTTGTGTTTGTTTATGTTTCCATTTGAATTCCTGTATCGTCATTTCCAGGTTTGAGAAGAATGCTGCTGGTAATCTAATGGGTATTGCATTAAATCTGTAGATTGCCTTGGGTAGGATGGACATCTTGACAATGCTGATTCTTCCAGTCCATGAGCATGGAATATTTTTGCATTTGCTTGTGTCATCTTTGATTTCTTTGAGCAGTGTTTTGTAGTTTTCATTGTAAAGGTCTTTTACATTTCTGGTTAGGAAGATGCCAAGGTATTTGATTTTTTGTGTGGCTATTGTGAATGGGCTTGTGCTTTTTATCTGGGTTTTTGTTTGTTTATTGTTGGTGTATAGAAATGTGACTGTCTTTTGCACATTTAATTTATACCCTGAGACTTTGCCAACATCCTTTATCAGTGCAAGGTTTTTTGCTTTTTTGTTTTTTTTTTGACAGATTCTCAGGTTTTCGAGGTATAGAATCATGTCATCTGCAAAGAGGGATAACTCAACTTTCTCTTTCCTGTTTGGAGACCCCTGATCTTCTCTTGTCTGATTGCTCTAGCTAGGATTTCCAAACTTCTGTTGAAAAGGAGAGGTGAGAGTGGTCATCTGTGTCTTGTTCCAGTTTTCAGGAGAAATGGTTCCAATTTAGGTCTGTTTAGTGTATGCTGACTGTAGGTTTCTCACAGATGGCTCACTATTTTGAGGTATGTTCCATCTATGTCCAGATGTTTGAGGATTTTTATCAAGAAGGGGTGCTGGATTTTATCAAACGCTTCTTCCACATCTAATGATATAATCATTTGGTTTTTGTTTTTACTCTGTTGATGTATTTAATTATGTTTATGGTATTACAAATGTTGAACCAGCCCTACATCCAGGGGATAAAGTTTACTTGGTCGTGGTGGATGATTTTTGAGATGTGTTGTTGAATCTGGTTTATTAGGATCTTGTTGAGAATTTTAGCATCCATGTTCATCATGAATATTGACTTATATTTCCCTTTCTTTGTTGGATCTTTACCTGGCTTGGGTATCAGTGTTATGTTAGCTTTGTAAGATGATTTGGGGAGAGTACCATCTTTCTCAATTGCTTGGAGTACTTACAGTAGGATTGGTATCAGTACCTCCTTGTATGTTTCATAGAATTCTGTTGGAAAGTCATCTGGTCCAGGGATTTTTTGGGTAGGAAGTTTTCTTATGGAACAGTCAATTTCTTGGATTATTATTGATCTATTTAGGGTCTTGATTCCTTCTTGTTTCAGCTTGGAGAGGATGTGTGATGTCAGAAAGTCCTTCATTTCCTGTAGGTTTTCAAGTTTGTTTCCATATAAGTGAACATAGTAGTCTCTGATCATCTTTTGTATTTCTTCAGGGTCAGTTGTGACTTCATCTTTTGCATTTCTGATTTTGTTTCTTTGGGTTTTTTCTCTCTTTCTCATGGTCAGTCTTGCTAGGGGACCATCAATCTTGTTTATCCTTTCAAAGAACCAGCTTTTTGTTTTGTTGATTTTGTTGTTTTTTGTATTATATTTTTGTCCTCTATGTTCCAAATTTGGGCTTTTATTTTGGTGATCTTGATTCTTCTGCTGAAGTTAGGGTTTTTGTGGTCTTGCATTTCATTTCCAGCTCTCTTAGGTGATTTGCTAGTCTGTTAAGTTGTGATCTTTCCATTTTCTTCATGCATGTTTGTAGAGATATGAATTCCCCTCTTAGTACTGTTTTCATGGCATTCCAGAGCTTTTGGTAAGATGTTTCTTCATTTTCATTGGTTTCTAGGTATCTTTTATTCTCTGTTTTGATTTCCATGTTGATCCAGGAGTTGCTTAGCATCATGCTGTTTAGCGTCCATGTCTTCGTGGGTTCAGAGGGGACTTTGTTGTTGTTGATATTTATTTTTATTCCACTGTGGTCCGAGAAAGTGCACGGCAGGATTTAAATCTTTGAGTCTGTGAGTGTCCCTTCTGGTGAGATAAGTTTCTTGGAGACAATATATTGCTGCCTCATGATATTTTATCCATTTTGCTATTCTATGTCTTTTCAGTGGTGCATTTAGTCCATTCACACTTAGACTAATTATTGAAATGTGAGACTTTATACCTGTGATGAAATTCTTACAGAGTTTGTTACTGTTGTGCTGTTTGTTTGTTATCTTTCTTTTGATTTTGGGGTTGATTTATACGTGTTTTCAATCTTTTTCCTGCATTCTTGTGAAGGACATTTTCGTTCTTTTCCCCCTTTCTCCTGTGTTTAATACTTCCTTAAGTGTTTCTTGTAGAGCTGGTCTGGAAGCAGCACAAGCTCTTAATGATTAAATGTCTGGAAAAGATTTTAATTCTCCATCACTGATGAAACAGCTTGGCTGGGTAGGTAATTCTTCATTGAAATTTTCATCTTTGTGAACTTTGAAGACTGGGCTGTAAGCTCTCCTCGACTTAACTGTTTTTGTGGATAAATCTGCTGCATTTCTAATTTTTCTTCCCCTGTAGGTAGTCTGATCTTTTCTCTTGATACTTTTAGAATTTTTTCTTTCATACCTACTTTGTGTAGGTGAATTACTATGTGGCTAGGAGTTGGTCTACTCATTTGTCATTTTGCTGGAGTTCTCTGAATCTCTTGTTTCTGAATGGTCACATCACTGATGAGATGTGAGAAGTTTTCTTGGATAATTTCATGGAATGTTTGTTCCAGGGTGGTCTCTGTCTCTCTTTTTGCCTCAGGAAGTCCAATTAATCTTAGATTCAGTCTCTTAAAATAATCGCTCATCTCTTGAAGGTTTTGCTCTGTCTTATTAAGATTATTTTCTATGTTTTTGACAATTTGGATTAGTTCCATATTTTGGTCCTCAAGCTCAGAAAGTCTTTCTTCTGCTTGGCTAATTCTGCTTTCCATGCTTATCAGTTTGTTATTTATTTCATTCACTGTATTCTTTATTGCTGTTTTCTGTTATCATCTCCTTTATTTTTTCCTTTTGTCTCTCCTTGTTTCTATTTATTGTCTCTATTAATGTCTTGATATCTGAATTTGTGGTTTGAGACCAGTCTTACTGGGGGGAGGGGGTCTTCATTGTTTGAGTTCCAAAGTCTGTAGTCTCAGTGGCTGACCTCCCAGGGATCTGTGTGAGACCCATATTCTTCTTTTGGTTTTTCTTCATTTGTGTAGATTTTACTCCCTCTTTTTTTCCCCTCTTCTTTAATTCTGTTGTTCAGGGATGGGGGGAAGAGTTGCTTTTACTTCTGCTTGCTCAATCTCCTATTTTTCCTTATGTGAATCTTCTGACTTTGTTCAATTCTGAAACTGGACTGTAGTAGGGGGTGGTACTTTTTGCAATTTTGAGATTTAATTGAGGAGGGAGCTGTGATTCAGAATCGATCTGCAGATCCCCGTATCTGCAGAGCCCCCTGGAACCTGCTTCCCACTGCCTTACAATCAGTCCATGCAGTGAGGATATAGTTTTGCCCACTAGCTTGCTGCTTGTCAAACCTCCCACACAGATCCGACATGTCTGACCAAGTGTGGAGGAGTGTTACCTCTAGGTCCCAAAATGGAGGCTGGTTGGCAATGAAGGTCTTTGGCTGAGCCCAGGACAGAGAAAATGGCTCAACTTGGCATTTCCTCACTGGTGGTGGGGCTTTCCTCTGGTTCTCCCTGATTCTCTCTCTACAGATCTGCAGCTCCAGCAGTTTTGCTGTCACTGGTGATGGTGTGGGTTGTGTACCAGGTGATAAGAATCAGCCATATTCAGCAGGCCTTTCTCAGGAAAGTCCTAAGAGCAGCAGTCAATCCTGTGTGTGGCAGCTTTAATCTCAGGGTGGTGAGGGATTGCAGTCATCACTGGAGGACAGCCCCGGGTCCATGAACCCCAGTTTCCCCTCAGTTGGACTTTCTCTCACCCATTGGCATGAACCCACTCATGCAGGAAGTCTTTATGGATGCTTGCTTTTGTGAAGACTCTCACGGTCTGACCTATCCCACTGCCATTTTGCCAGAAAATCTGGGAATTTCTGACTGATGATCTGTACATCATGTAAAGTTCTGAGTAGTTTAAAAGAACAGAAACATATTCTCTCACAGTTGCAGAGGCCAGACATCTGAAACCAAAGCATAAGCATTGGCACTCAGCCTTCCATGGCTCTGAGAATTCTCTCTTCTAGCTTCCAGTAGCTGTCAGCAGTCCTTGTAATTCCTTGGCTTCTAGCAACATCACTCCAATCTCTTTAACGCTGTCTTCACATACCCTTCTCTGTGTGTCTTCCCTGTGTGTCTGTCCTAAAGTTTCCTCTAACACTCAACAAGTATAATTTTTTAAAAATGAAAACATGCAAATATACAACACACATGCATCAAAAAGTGGATTCAATGCATTAGTTAATAAGACAACCAGTAATATAGTGAGACTGCTTCAAAGGAGAATTTAAGGAAAAGGCCTATAAAGAGTTAATAGGAATGGTGAAATAAATTTACTAAAAGTGCAAAATAAGTTTATATGTTATATGACCAAAAAATCTAATGTATGGATTTATTTTTTATTCCAAGTGACAACCAAAGGTATTTTGACTATATCAACTCCATTTTCTTAGCTTAAGCAAATATTTTCATTGCTATCAATTTTTTACAAGATATCTTCTACTCCTAAAAAATAAGGAATAGCTTAACCAAAAAAAAAAAAAAAAAGAAAGAAAAAAGAAAAATTCAGAGATGCTCTACTTGGACCCTAGAGCTTCCCGGTTTGCAGAAGCCAAGTGCCAGTATTTTTAAAAAATCACTAAACCCTTCCCAGAATGAAGCTGCTGGGAGTGACTGTCAGCTCAAGGCTCTGCCTCAGCACTGCAGCACAAGCCCAGACACTGGTAGCAAGGGCTGTGGAGGGAGCATAGCAAGAGAGGTCAGAGGCAGAGCCCAACTGAGAATGATGAAAGAGGCACCCTGTCACCATCTTGAAAACTGGGCAAGAAATTGCTTTAGCACACTCACCACAGAGCAACAGACCCAGTCTTTGTGACTGGGAGATTAACTACTTGGGCTGATCATAACCCAGAGGGATTATACCAAAAGCACAAACTCTGGAAGGACGGGAAAAGTGCTGAGTCTCAGATGTCCCACCCACCCCCACTCTGATTCAATCAGTGGAAAAGCAATGTGACCAGAAAAGGATGAGGAGGACCCCAGAAGAGATCAGTTGTGAGTCCAGGGCTGACCCAATCCCCTCCTATCCAGCAACCCTTTGAATGTCAGAACCACACAAAAGGGGCACAACCGAGAGGGATGAGCCCAGTTGGAGATTGTACATCAATTGCAATAGGAGGACTCTACTCCAAGATAAGCCTGGTTGGGGCACTCCCACATCAGTACTTGTAGACGAGACAATCACGCACCTCCTCACTTGATCATATCCGAGTGGGAGGGGAGGACTGAAGTTCCACCCACCTCCACTGCCTCCTCCTCCTTTGCCTGCCAGAAACAGGGGGGATTATAAATAAGGTCACAACTCTGCAGGAGACAGCAGAGGGGCTTACATGTGAGCAGCAGAAAGGGAAAATTACAGAACCTGCCACAAGAGGGCAGGTTGTTTGTTTCTCTTTCTGTCGTGCATGAATGTATACGTGAGGGTTCCATTGGCATTGTCTCCCACGTTTTTTCTTTTACTTTTTTCTTTCTTTATTTTTCTTTCTTTCATCTTTTGTTTTTTGTTTTCTGTTTAAATGTGTATGTGAATGATTGAGTGTTCATCTTTCAGGATTTTCTTTTTTTTGGTTGTTTGTTTTGTTTTTTGTTCTTCTATTTTGCAGTTTAATGTGTATGGAATGTATGTGTGAGTCTTTGATTTGAATTACTATTTTTCTCTTCTCTTTTTTTCTTCTCCTTTCATTTTGTTTTGGACGTATTTGTGTGTGTGCATGGGGGTGTGTGTGTTTGGTTTTCCTATTTTTTTGTTTGCTTTCATACCAGTTTATTTTGGTGTGTGTGTGTGTGTGTGTGTGTGTGTGTGTGTGTGTGTGTGTGAAATTGCTTTTGCATTGGTTTCTGCTTTTGTTTTTCCTGCGTTTATATTTTTTAAAATTTTTGTCCATTTTATTTCATTCTACCTTTTTATGTTTTCCTCATTGTTGTTATTGTATCTTGGACTCAGGGGGTAAACACACATACCTACTGCAGCATCATATAGAGTGGTGATGGGGAGTGGGTCTTAGGGAACCCATACCACAATAAGTTAACATTGTGATTTGCAAGCAGTTTTTGATTCTAGTGCCCCATTCTCCACCTTATTTGATTTTCAAAACTAGAAGAGATGACAAAGTCTCCCACCCACAGCACTATTTCAAAATAGAATAAATTCAGAGCCCTGATCAGAGACGAACAGAGGACAGAGAAAACATGAGAAGTAAAAGCCTTTCCCACTGCTACTGAATAATGGAACTAAGGAGAAAAGAAAGAGATCTGTCACAAATGAAGAAAAATCAATGGAAGACCACAGATAATTCCCAGGGTAACAAAGATAAAATGCTTGAAATATCAGATTTCAGAGCCCAAACCATGGAAGTTACCAATGACTGGCCCCAGAAAACAACAGGGATTAGGGAATGAATGGAAAAAGTGAATAAAACTCAAGAAAGACAAGATGCAACATGGAAAGAACTTGTAACATTAATTTTTGGCATAAAAAGTTTCATCCAGGTAATAAGTAACAAGAAGACAATCATGGAGAGCAGAATTAATCAAGCAGAAGAAATAATCTCAGAACTTGAAGACAAAAACATAGAATTGCTGGGCTCAGTGTCTCAACATGTAATCCCAAGCCTTGGGAGGCTGAGGCGAGTGGGTTGCCTGAGCCCGTGGGTTCAAGATCCACCTGGGCAACTTGGTGAGACCTCATCTCTACAATAAATCAAAAAATTAGCTGGGCATGGTAGCATGTATCTGTAGTTCCAGCTACTTGGAAGGCTGAGGCGGAAAGATCTCTGGAGCCCAGCAGGTCAAGACAGCAGTGGCCGGGAGCAGCCACTTCATTCCAGTCTGGGTGACAGAGTGAGACTCCAACTAAAATAAAAAAATTGCAAAAAACACGTAGAATTGGCCCAACTGTAAAACTCATAGAAAGCAAACTCAGAAGGAAAGAACAAAGACTCCAAAGGATGTATGATTATATCAAGAAGCTAAATCTACACCAGATTTGTATGCCAGAAGAAGAAAGGAAAATGGAGGACACCTGGAAAAAAATATTCCTGGAATTTATCCAAGAAACTTTCCCCATCTCACCAGAGATGTGACCATCCAAACAGAAGAGATAGAGAGAATTCCCACATCAAATGAGAGGACTAATCCCTAGACACATAACAACTCACCTATATAAAATAGGTAAAAAAAATTCCTAAAGACAGTAAAAGAGAAAGGTCAGACTACCAGGGAAAACCAATCACATTGGCAGCAGATCTATCAGCAGAAACACTAGAAGCTAGAAGGGACAGGAGTCCAATATTAAAAATCCTCAAAGATCAACTATTTCAGCCAATAATTTCCTACCCAGTCAAGCTCAGCTTCATCAGCAATAGAGAATTAAGATTCTTCCCAGATATCCAATCCTTAAGAGATTATACAGCTTCCAGACAAGCTCTACAGGAGACATTTAAAAAGTATTAATCACAGAAGAAAGAAAAAAAGAATAAGCATGTACTTCCTAAGAGACCAGGAGAACACAGAATTAACAGAGATTGAATCACAACTGCAAACATGATAAGACACACATACATCAACCCAAAAGGTAAAAGAAAAAAACAAATAAAAAACTTTATAAGAAACTCATGATAGGGATGAACGTGAATTTAGTCCTGAATGTGAATGGACAAAATGCACCAGTGAAAAGACACAAAATGGCAAATTGTATTAAAAAACTGTGACCCAATAATTTTCTGCATCCAGGAAACTCATCTCACCACAAGGGGCACATGCAGACTCAAAGTTAGAGGATGAAAAATAAATTTCCAGGTGAAAGTGTCAAAAAAGAAGGCAGGAGTCATGATCTAAATATTAAAAAAAAAACAAAAACAAAAAACTTTTAAGCAATCTAAAATTTTAAAAGATACAGAAAGACACTACATAATGATAAAATGTTCAATCCATCAACAAGGTATATCCATCCTATACAGATATGAATCCAACACAGGAGCACCAGCATTTATAAAGCAACTACTAAGTAAAGTTAAAAATCATATTGGCTCTAACACTATTATAGCTGGGAACTTAAATACCCCACTTACAATCCTAAATAGATCATTGAGGCAAAAAATCAACAAGGAGGTCTGGAACCTCAACTTGACAGTTAACCTAATGGACTTAATAGATACCTATAGAACACTCTACACAACAACCACAGAATATACATTCTAGTCATCATCACATGGAATGTACTCCAAGATAGATCACAGCTTCAGCCATAAATCAAGCATAAACAAACTCCATGAGATCAAAATACTGTCATGCACAGCCTTATACAATAATGAAATAAAAATAAATTTCACCCCCGACAAGATTCCCCCAAAACCCACAAAAGCATGGACACTAACCAGCATCATGCTGAACAACTATTGGGTCAACACAGAAATCAAAAAAGAAATTAAATATTCCTGGAAACAAATGAAAATGAAAAACATCTCACCAAAACCTCTGGGATGCCATGAAAACAGTTCTAAGAGGGGAATTAATATATCTACGAACACACATCAAGAAAATCGAGCAATCACAAGTTAATAAACTAACAAATTACCTAAAGGAGCTGAAGAGACAAGACAACCAAACCCTAACTTTTGCAGAAGAATCCAGATCACCAAAGTAAATGCCCAAATATGGGACATAGAAGACAAATATATCATATAATAAGTCAACGAAACAAAAAGCTGGTTCTTTGTAAGAATAAACAAGCTTGATGTACCCCTAGGTAGAATGACCAAGAAAAAGAAAGAAAAAGTTCAAATAAACATAATCAGAAATGCAAATGATCAAATCACAACTGATCCTGAAGAAATACAAAAGATTATCAGAGATTACTATGCAAATCTGTATGAAAACAATCTTGATAAATGAAATGGAGGACTTACTGACATCACACAACCTCCCAGGTTGAAACAAGAAGACATTGAGGCACTAAATAGATGAATAACAACACATGAAATCAACTCCATCATAAGAAAACTACCTACCAAAAAAAAAAAAAAAGCCCTGAACCTGATAGCTTTCAAGTGGAATTCTAAAAAACATATATGAAAGAGATATACCAATTCTACTAAAAGTATTCCAGGCAGTTGATAAAAACAAAATTCTCCCCAAATCATTTTACAAAGCTAAATTTACACTGATATCCAAACTGGGTAAAGACCCAACAAAAAAAGAGAACTACAGGCCAATATCCCTAATGAACATAGAAGCAAAAATTTTTAACCAGACTCTAGCAAATTGTATCCAATAACACATTTCAAAAATCATCCACCATGACCAAGTAGGCTTCATCCCCAGGATGCTTGGCAGGTTCAACATCTCTAAGACCATAGATGTAATTAAATCCAATAATAGATATAAAAATAAGAACCTCATAATTATATCATTTGATACAGGAAAAGATTTTGATAAAATCCAGAATCCCTTCTTGATAAACACTCTTGAATACCTAGGCATAGAAGGAACATACTTCAAAATAGTAAGTGCCATTTGCGATAAACCCACCGCCAGCATATTGCTAAATGGACAGAAACTGGAAGCATTTCCCCTGAAATGAGGACAAGACAAGGCTGCACACTCTCACCTCTCCTGTTCAACATTGTGTTGGAAGTCTTAGCAAGAGCAATTAGACAAGAGAAGGAAATCAGGGATATCCAAATAGGACAGAGAATCTGTCAAAAACCTCCTTTCCCTCATAAAGGACTTTGGCAAAGTGTCAGGTTACAAAATACATGTGCAAAAGACAGTAACATTTTTGTACACCAAAGACAAACAGTCAGAGAACTTTGGCATCTTCCCAACCAGAGAAGTGAAAGACCTTAGCAATGAAAGGAACAAAACAATACTCAAAGAAATCCAAGAAGACACAAACAAATGGAAAAATATTCCATGCTCATGGATAAGAAGAATCAACATTGCTAAGATGACTACCTACCAAAGGCAATCTACAGATTCAATGCAATACCCATTAAATTACCAACATTAGCCAGGCTCGGTGGCTCAGCTGTAATCCTGAGCCTTTGGGAGGCTGAGGTGAGTGGATTGCCTGAGCCCGCGGGTTCGAGACCTGCCTGGGCAGTGAGACCTCAACTCTACAATAAATCAAAAAATCAGTCGGGCATGGTAGCATGCACCTGTAGTTCCAGCTACTTGGAAGGCTGAGGCGGAAGGATCACTGGAGTCCAGCATGTCGAGGATGCGGTAGCTGGGAGCAGTCACTGCACTCCAGTCTGGGTGACAGAGTGAGACTCCAACTCAAAAAAATAATAAATAAATAAATAAATAAATAAATAAATAAATAAGTTACCAACATAATTCTTCTCAAACCTGGAAATGACAATACAGAAATTCTGATGGAAACATAAACAACCATGAGTAGCCAAAATAATCCTTAGCAAAAAAAACCAAACCAAACCAAAACAAACAAACAAAAAACAATGTGGGAGGAATTATGCTTCCAGACTTTAAATGTAACTGTAAGGCTACAATAATCAAAACAGCCTGGTATTGGTACAAGAATAGGCATATGGACCAATGGAACAGGATAGAGATTCTGGAAGCAAAACTTCAATTTCTTAATCATCCTCGACAAAGCCTCTGCCAACAACCCTGGGCAGAGGAGAACCTATTCAGTAAATGTTGCTGGGAAAATTGGTTGACCACATGCAGAAGATTGAAACAGGACCCTTACATATTATCATACACAAAAATCAACTCTGAATGGATCAAAGACCTAAATGTAAAGCCTCAAAATATAAGAATCTTAGAAAATGCAGGAGACACCCTTACAGAAATCAGAGTAGACAACCAATTCTGGATCAAAACCCCAGGTGTCCATGCCATAAGAAATAAGATAAAGTGTGACCTCATTAAAATGAAAAGCTACTGCAAAGCAACATAAGCCATCAAGAGAATGAGGAGACAGTCCACAGACTGGAAAAAAATATTTGCCAACTATATATCTGACAAAGGCCTAACATCCAGAATCTATAAGAAACTCAAATGTGCCAAAAAGGAAAAACAGTCCCATTAAAAAGTGGGCAAAAGACATGAATAGACACTTGTGAAAAGAAGATACACAGGCAGCCAACAGACACATGAAAAAGTGCTTAGTCTCACTAATCATCAGCGAAATGTGAATCAAAACCACATTGAGATGCCACCTAACCCCAGTAAGAATGGCCATCATTAATAAAACAAATAACAACAGATGCTGGTGAGAATGTGGAGAAAAGGGAATGCTTCTACACTGCTGGTAGGAATGCAAACTAGTTCAACCTCTATGGAAAACAGTGTAGTGAATTCTAAAAGAACTAGAAATTGACCTTCCATATGACACAGCATTCCCCTACTGGGAATATACCTGGGGGGAACTCAAATTGTTCTACAAAAAAAGATACCTGCACATGCATGTATATTGCAGCATTGTTCACAATAGCAAAAATGTGGAACCAACCATGTTGCCCATTGAAATTGGACTGAATAAAAGATTGCGGTACATATACATAATGGAATACTATGTAGCTGTATAGAAGGAAAAACATATGGACTTCACTGAAACTTTGTATGGATTTAGAGTCTATAATACTCAATGAACTATCACAGAAACAAAGGACAGAGTGACATATGTTCTCACAAGTCGACCCTGAACATTTACTTTAATACTGTAAAGAAGGGATTGGAAATAGATGCATGCTACTGGGGTGGGGGTGGAGCCACAACATCAATAAGGGTACCTGATCTCAAACCAGGCAAAGTGGGGGCCAAAAGGAGAACCAAAATTTACCTGTATGATGTCCACTTATATTCCTAATCCTCAATTGTACCTCTACATCTTAAAAACAAATTCAATCAAAGTTAAAACTCCACTTAAATAATCCTCCAAAGAATTTCCTAGACAATGCCTAGCACTACACTGAAAGGGCCCCTGAAAATCTCCTCTATTCATTTTCAGGTCTAGGACAATTTTGAACTCTTTAATTGCTCTAATGCTATCTGTTTTTTCTATATATCTGATTATAGGAATTCATTATAAATTGATCTTCTTATTTTATATTTCTGTTAATACATTAGCACTATTGATAGTGCAACTCATAAATCACCTAAAATACAAACATTATTGTTTAAATGTTTATCTCTATATTATGTAAATATTTTCTTTTTATTAGGAAATGGAAGTCTGCTTTGTGAAGTAATAATTTCAAAGTAATAATTTTCAAAATAGAATTAAATTGATAATTAATATATATTCAATTAATTTGTTGAACAAAAACCAAAAAAAGTATGTCTTCCACTCAATATTACTGATACTCTCTCCATTGTGGCTTTTCTCTTTGGTGTGCTCTGTTTAAGGCCATGGTGCTAGTAGATTTGTGCTTAGCTGAAGACTGTGATGAGATGTCAGCATGACCAACCTCATAACCATCCTGTGACATTGTTGTAGAAAATTGCTAGACTGAATATTTTTCAAATGAACTTGTGAGTACTGCTACTGTTCATCAGTTTCCATGACTTCCTATAAAATAGCTTCTATAAAAGTTTCCCATTTTAAAGAAACACATTAAAAAGAGAGCTAAACTTATAGAAATATGCTTTTATGATAATGCCCCCTTTTAATTTTGCTTCACAAGGCACATTATGACCTTCACCATGGAGGTTTTACAAAGTAAGTACATTAGCAACAAATAGTTAAGGCTTTCAAAAATAAGTCATTAAATGATACTATAGATAATAAGTCCTTTTAGGAGGATGAGCTAAAAGCATGCAATTTGAAAAGGGAATTTTTGCTTCCAGAAAGCGAAAACCAAATAACAAATGTACAGAATCAGACAACACATTAAGGAAAGTTTTTCTCATGAATATGAACAGTGTCTCAAAGGTACAGTTTAAGATCCTGAATGTAATATTTTCACAATATGTACACTTTTAAATAATCAATGTTAATAAACAAAATAAAACAAGAAAAATGTGTTCCTCATTTATATTGCTAAATATTTGCAACCACATTCTTTTAAGTTAAACATTTTAAGAACTAGATTAAACTCTCAAGTTAAAAAGTAATATCTACTTTGTGTAAGAGAAGATCATCATGGTTGAAAGAAAAGAGTGAAAAACATTTTTCTCCTTTCAATCTTGTCCTCCTTCCTTTAAACTCTCGTAACATTTTTGTTTCTAAAACTTGTTTAAGTACTGCGACTTTACAAATTTTTGAGGCCACTTGTGATTCAACAAAGTACTGGAAGTCCTAGCCAGAGCAATTAGGCAAGTAAAAGAGAAAGACGACATTCAAATCAGAAAATAATAAGTAAAATTAACTCTGCGGATGATATATTATCGTATGTAGAAATCTCTAATGATTATACACCCACATACACACATACAAATGGTCAGAACTAATAAATGAATTCAGTTGAAGGGTACACAATCAACATGCAAAAAAATCAGTTGTGTTTCTACATACTAACAAAGAACAATCCAAAAAGGAAATTAAGACAACACTTTCACTTGCAATGACATCAAAAAGAATAAAATACTTAGGAAAAACTTAACCAAAAGAGATGAAAGACTTGTACACAGAAATTGATATAACACTGCAGCAAAAAAATCAAAGGAGACACTAATGAATACCAAAACACCATGCTTATAGATTGAAAGGCAGTATTGTTAAGACATCCATGCTACCAAAGTAATCTACAGATTTAATGTAATTTCTATTAAATATTAAATGATATTTTTGCAGAAATAGAGAGACTCATTTTAAAATTTACATGGATACTCAAGGAACCCTGGATAGCAGAACAAATAAGAATAATTAAATTAGAAGTCATATTCTTCTTGATTTTCAAACTTACTCTCCTCTGGAATGAAAACCTTTCCCTCTACTCTTTTAGATTCAGTATTTGGGGGCCTGTGCATAAAGTGACAAAACACAGAATAGACAATGTTTATTCATATGCATATGAGTGCACAGAACATAGAGGAAGGAAAGAAAATAGAGTATGAAGACTCCTTAAGAAAGCATGCTTACATTTGCTTTTTATAGTTGCATATGAACCAATGTAATATGAACCAATGGAGAAAGCAATATGCTCCAATAACATGTTCTCAAAGTTTGCTTAAAAAGGGTGACAGAAGCTGTTTGCTCATTAATTAGAAATAGGGTTTTATATACCTAACTTAATAGGGAAAAGGGAGTGGGAAGAAAAAGACTTCAATGAGAGAATTAAATGTGCTTTTTATGAAAGACAAATGGGTTTTCAGAAGAATGAATTAAAAAAAAGAAAGTTTGCGATAATGTGTGTTTGTGCAGGTGTGAATGGTCTTCTATGTCTTCATTGCTGATAAAACTCCCCTAAAAAGAAGACTTAGGGCACAGTCACAGAAGTGTCTGTCTCTAGTCAGATAAGGAAAACTGAAAAAAAAACGTATTTTGCATCTAATGAATTTCAAATGTCTTCAGTTTGAAATAATATTTATGCCAAAATGGTATATTCTGGATCTCTTTACTATTAAAGTATATTAATTAAAATAGTATGATACTAGCATAAGAATAATTTCATAAACCAATGGAATATACTAGGGAATCTAATAACAAATCATCATTTACATGGTCAAATGAATTTCTGCAAGGGTGCCAGGACCATTTAGTGGCAGAAATAATAGTCTTTTGAACAAATGTTTCTGGGAAAACTGTATCTCTATATACAAAAACTGAAGCCAGATTCTTAACCTACAATATGTACAAGAATAATTTCAAAATGGATCAAAGATGTAAATGGAAAAACAAAACCTATAAAGCACTTGGAAGAAAACATAGGAGAAGGTTTATGACATTGGAGTAGAAAATGATTTCCTGGATATGACACCAAAAGCACAGAAAACAAAAGAAGAAAAATAGATAAATTGAACTTCATTTAAATTAAAGACATCTGTGCATCAAATAACATAATCAGCAGAGTGAAAACACAACTCACATTATGGGAGAAAATATTTGTAAATAACTTATCTGATAAAGAGCTGTTATATAGAATTTATAAATAACAAGAAAAACAAATTACCTTATGTAAAAATAGGTATGGAATGTGACTAGACATTTCTCCAAAGAAGATATACAAATCACCTATAGGCACAGAAAATAAGATTCTTAACATCATCAATCATTAAGGAAGTGCAAATCAAAGCTACAATGAGAACCACTTCAAACACATTATAGTGACTACTATATTAAAATGAAAAGACAGAAACTAAGTATTAGAAAGGATGTGAAAAACTGATACTCTTGTACACTGTCAGGAATATAAAATATATTCCAGTTTGCAACTGTTGCAAACAGTATAGTAGTTCTTCACGATATTAAAAATAGAATCATCATATAACCCAGAAAATCCATTTCTGGGAATATACCTATACAAATTGAAAGCAGAGACCTGAGACTTAAACAAGTATTTGTACGTTTATGTTTATAGCAGCATTATTCATGATAGCCAAAAGGTGAAATCAGCCCAAGTATCCATTGATGGATAACTGGATAAGCAAAATATGCTATTTACCTACAATGAAATATAATTTAACCTTAAAAACATTTAAAAAAATCTGACACATGATGGCACATGGATGAATTTTGAAGATATGTTAAGTGAAATAAGTCAGTCACAATGGACAAATACTGCATGATTCCACTTACACGAGCTACTTAAAGTAGTCAAATTCATAGAGACAGAAAGTATAATTGTAGTTCTCAGGGACTGGGGGAAGGCTAGAATGAAGAGTTATTGCTTAATAGGTACAAAGTTTCAGTTCTGCAAGATAGAAAGAGTTTTGGAGATGTAATGATGATTTCATAACAATGTGAATGTACTTAATGCCACAAGACTGCACACTGATTTCAACTTTCGGCTATCATGAATACTGCTGCTATAAACATAAACGTACAAATATTTGTTTAAGTCTCAGGTCTCTGCTTTCAATTTGTATGGGTATATTCCCAGAAATGGATTTTCTGGGTTATAATGTGGTAAATTGTGTTATGTGTATTTGCTGCATTTTAAAAATGATAATAAATTATTGAAGATTGCAGAGACCTGTTTATTTGGATTATAATTACTGATATGTATTGCATATGAAATTAAAGATGATAAATAAAATAAAGTGATTAACTCAATATAAAAATTTAAAATAATCTTAAAAATGTTTATAAGATCAACAAACATTAGCATAAAAAACATATTTATCAAAAATATATATCCCAAATCAAAAATCTTAGTGAGAAGAATAACATTGTTTAATAATTTTGCAAATCTTTGTAAAACATGGTTTAATAGAGGACATTTAGGTTTTCATAGCGTCTTTTGTCTCCTGTATGTTCTAATGTGCTATTTTGGTTGAAGTATATAAAGAAAATCCTATCTCACAAATTATGTAATTGAAAAAAATATTCCTATAGCCTTTTCAAATAAGTGTGGATGTTATTTTTGATACTACACCAAACCTTAGCAAATGGCAGTTTCTTAAAGGTCAGTTATGAAAAATTTGAAACCATATCAATGAACTTTTCATACTGTCACAGTAAAATGCATTTGTGTGTCTTGTACTTTGAAATAATCTTTTACCCTTGAATGATTTTGTAACAAAAGCATTAGTATTTGAAAAATATTTTCTCACTGATTTAAACAGATCTTCCAAATGTTGACACATTTAATACAAAATATTCAAAACCCAATGCTTGCTAATATCAACAGTTAATGCATCGGAAAAATCACAAATAACAGTATTGAGAAGATGTCACACTCATAGTGCCAGATACTAGTTTTCAGAAATTATTGATTCTGGACTGGCCTTAGTGGAGTGAGAATAACATTCTGAGTCTTCAGAACCCAAGTTATAAGAAGTCTTGCAGCTTCTGCCCATGTCTTTTGGATCATTCATTCTGGGGTATTCAGTTACATGGAAGAAGTCCAATAACTTTGAGATTGTTGTGCTGTGAGGAAGTTCAAATAAAACACATGGAATGGTCACATAAAGAAATACATATCCAACCAATCCCCAATTATTCTAGCCATCACATCTAAAGGTTATAGACAAGAGAATAAATAAACTTTGTTGGACATCCAGCCCAGGAATGTTTCATACGACTTTAGTCTCAGATATCTGATTGCAATGGTATCAAAGATGCCAAGTAAGAATTGCCCAGAGGAGCTCAGTCAACTCTCAGAGCTGTCAGAGATAAATTGTTATTTTTATTAAAGTGATTACATTTGGGGATGATGTAATATATGGAGATAGATAACCCAAAAGACACTTTCATGTCTAACATACTAGCATTTTTTTTTTTTTAGTTGAGTCTCACTCTGTCGCCTAGACTGGAGTGCAGTGGCCGCTTCTGGCCACCGCAGCCTCGACCTGCTGGGCTCCGGCGATCCTTCCTCCTCAGCCTTCCGAGTAGCCAGAATTACAGCCATGCGCTACCATGCCCGGCTGATTTTTTGATTTATTGTAGAGATGCGGTCTCGCTGCCCCAGGCGGGTCTCGAACCCTCAGGCTCAGGCAATCCACTCACCTCAGCCTCCCAAAGGTGCGGGATTACAGGCTGAGCGACCGAGCCCGGCCATACTAGCATTTTTAAAGATATAGTTTAAAGGTTTCCTAGAGTGCTACTTGCTATAGTCTATATTATGGTACAACTCCCGTACTTTTCATAAATAACATCACATTTCCTAATGGATGTTAGTTATATAACATCTGATTTTCATAACTTCTATTTGCCACCAATCTCACAGAATCATGTTAATTCCACAGGGTGAGACACAATAGTAGTAGTAGTAATAATTATAGCTCATATTTTTATATATTTAAAAAATTATTCTCTCTAACACAATGTTATGCATTATCTTATTTGTATTTTGTGCATGAGTAAACTGAATTACAGAAAACTTAGTTAACTTGTTTAGGTTTGAAAAAGTAATGTTGCTGAAGATCTCACCCAAGAGTTTAACTCTAAAAATGATGTCTCTATGACCAATAAATTAGCAAAGTTTTTTAATAATTAATTAATTTGCTCTCAAGTTTGCCTCTGCATACGGTTCATTGCAGTGATTTTCACACCTTACGCATCTTAAGAATCACCAACAGAGATTTTGTTTGTTTATAAACTATAGTCAGATTCTGTAGCTTCAGCTGAGATGAATCAGAATCTCCGCTCGAAGATCCTAAACATATGGATTTGTGTGTGTGTGTGTGTGTGTGTGTGTGCGCGCGCGTGCGCGCGCCTGCCTTTATGTGCTAATATTTCTGATGATTTGCTAGATTTGAGAACCACTGACTTATGATACTAAGAATTTGTGTTTTTCATTTTCTTTAACTCAGCCAAATGGATTCCTAGGAATGACTATGTATTAACATATATTGTTAACAAGAATTCTACCTGAAGAGGAAGTTTTGTTATTCTTATTTACTGGTGAGGAAGTTAAGGTTTAGAAAGGTAAAATAATGTTACCAAAGTCACAGCTGCAAAACAGCAGAGTAGGTCGGTCTGACTCCAACATACTTCTCTTTGTTTACCTTCTTCCTCATTTGCCTTTCACCTTCCATTTACAGTAAGAAGTATCTTATCTCTGATTCATGCTCTGGTTTGGGTAGATGTGACAGGCAATCTAATTTGAGCTTTTTAAAAATATACATTATTCAATTGAAAATACTATAACTACTCTAGTTCTGCAGTAATCTGTCAAAAGGCCTAATTAATATTTGAAATAGTCTATGGACAGTAAAGATGATGTGTATTATTTATAACCTTTGTATTCATATTTCTTAACATACTTGACATACTCCCAATATTTGTTTATCTTACTGGCTTCCCCACCTTGTTATTAGGTCTACTGAGTTATCTCTATTTTAGCAGATTTTTAAATCACTCAATTTAAAATTAAACCTCCTTCTTCCCACCCGGTAAGTCTCCATCTTATATATAATGCAGGCTTTATATTTCTTCATGGCACTTATCACTAGCTTTTGTATGGTTTATTTACTGCTCCATTTTCAAGACCTAAAGTAGTGCCTGGCATACAGTGGACACAATATAGATGTTTATTAGATAAATAAATAAATCGATGAATGAATAATGAGCCATGTTATTTGTCTTTAATTTATAAATTGCTATCCAGTTCTTTCTTTCTGAAATTTGAAATTATATTTTCAAATTTTTTGTGAATATTTCTTAAACTCCCATATTTTTATATTGTTCTTAGAACCTTGTTTAAAAATATATAAGCAACAACAACAGAAAAAAACACATGACTGACCCAAACATCTAACAGAAAGAGTTTTTCAATTTGACAAATGGGAGAAGTTATCTCCATAATAATTAAGGAAACAGAATTTATAGCACCATGTAAGTATATTCTCAAAGAAAAATAATATTTTAGAAATGGGAAATTATCTAAGCAGACTTTATTTTGTAAATGCACTGATTTTTATTTTATTTTATTTTTTATTTTTTGAGTTGGAGTCTCACTCTGTCGCCCAGACTGGAGTGCAGTGGCATGCTCCTGGCCACCGCAGCCTCGACCTGCTGGGCTCCGGCAATCCTTCCGCCTCAGCCTTCCAAGTAGCCAGAATTACAGACACGCACTACCACGCCTGGGTAATTTTTTGTTTATTGTAGAGGTGAGGTGTCGCCAGTTGCCCAGGCGGGTCTCGAACCTGCAGGCTCAGGCAATTCACTCACCTGGGCCTCCCAAGGCACGGGATTACAGGCTGAGCCACCGAGCCTGGCCAATGCACTGATTTTTAAAACAAAAATTACAATTTGCATTGATGTCATCTGAGGGTATTCATTTACTGATAAAGTTATTGTAAACCCAAAGGGTTCAGGACAAGTTTTCCATTGTAAATGTTCATGAGACATACTGAAAGAATCTCGGTGATAGCTATAATTATGCAATATGAGTGTGTCTTGATTTACCTGCCTTATTTCTTTTCTTTTTAAATTTTATTATTTAAAATTTTTTTTTATTTAAAAATGTGGGGTACAATTTAAGGTTAGGTATACAAATGTTCATAATGCAACAACCTTTTCAAAAATTTTTTATTATGAAGATGTGGGGTTCAATCCAGGGTTAAGTATATAAACATTGATCATTCAGGTATCCTTGTTGATGAGGTATGCCCCTCCCTCCCCTAGCAGTTTCTCTCAACTGCCAATCCCACCCCCCAGACAGTTTCCAACTAATAATTGCTTTCTTATAGCATTATAATTGTTCAAGGTCTACTTATAAGTAAGAGCATATGCCAATTGCTTTCTTATAGCATTAAAATTGTTCAAGATTCACTTATGAGTGAGAACATATGAAACTCTGTTCTTTGTTTCTGTAATATATCACTGAATATGATGGACTCCAAATTCATCCAAGTTGCTGAAAAGTCCATATATTTGCCCTTCTTTATGGCTGCATAATATTCCATTGTGTATATGTACCACAATTTTTTTATCCAGTCCAACTTCGATGGGCAACACGGTTGGTTCCATGTTTTTGCTATTTTGAATAGACCTGCAACAAACATACGTGTACAGATATCTTTTTTGTAGAATAATTTGAGTTCCTCCGGGTATAATCCCAATAGAGGAATTGCTGAGTCATATGGAAGGTCATTTTCTAGTTCTTTCAGAAATTGCCACACTGTCTTCCAAAGAGATTGTACTAGTTTGCATTCCCACCAGCAATGTAGAAGCATTCCTTTTTCTCCACATCCTTGCCAGCATCTGTTGTTGTTTGTTTTATTAATGATGACCATTCTTACAGGGGTTAGGCGATATCTCAATGTGGTTTTGATTTGCATTTCTCTAATGATGAGTGAGGCTGAGCACTTTTTCATGTGCCTGCTGGCTGCTCGTAACCTTCTATTGAGAAGTGTCTATTCATGTTTTTTTCCAAATTTTAAAGTGGTTGTTTGTTTTTTTGAGTTCCTTGTAGATCCTAGATGTTAGGCCTTTGTCAGATACACAGTTAGCAAATATATTTTCCCATTCTGTGGTCTGTCTCCCTGCTCTCTTGATGGTTTCTTTTGCTTTGCAGAAGCTCATTAATTTGATGAGGTCCCACCTGTCTATCTTATTTCTTAAGGTTTTGGACTTTAGCGTTCTGAATAGGAATTAGTTCCCAGTTCCAATTTCCCACAAGGGTGTTTTCTAAGATTATTATAGTTTGAGGTTTTGCGTTTAGGTCTTTGGTCCATTTTGAAACAGGTAGGTGTCCTGTTTCAATATTCTGCATGTGGTCAGCCAGTTTTCCCAGTACCACTTACTGAATAGGTTCTCCTCTCCCCAGTGGTTGCTGTTGGAGGCTTTGTCAAGGATGAGTTGCTTGAGGAGTTGAAGCTTTGCTTCCAGGATCTCTATCCTGTTCCATTGGTCTATGTGCCTGTTCTTATACCAATACCAGGCTGTTTTGATTACTGTGGCCTTATAGTAAAGTTTGATGTCAGGAAGTGTGATACCCCCTGCTTTGTTTCTTTGACTATGGATTGTTTTGACTATTTGTGGTCATTTATGTTTCCACATGAATTTCTGTATTGTCATTTCCAGGTCTGAGATGAATGATGTTGATAACTTCATGGATATCACGTTGAATCTGTAAATTACTTTTGGTAGGATGGAAACCTTAAAAATGTTGATTTTTCCTATCCATGAGCATAGAATATTTTCCCATTTGTGTCTTCTTGGATTTCTTTGAGGAGTCTTTCACTTCTCTGGTTAGGAAGTAACTGAGATATTACTTTTTTTGGTGGCTATTGTGAATGCTTTTCATTTGGGTCTCTGCCTGCTTGTTGTTGGTGTGGAGGAATGCAAGTGTCTTTTCCACATTTATTTTGTACCCTGAGATTTTACCAAAGTCCTTTATCAGTGCAAGCAGGTTTTTGACAGATTCTCTTGGATTTTCAAGGTATAGGATCATATCATTAGCAAAGAAGGATAACTTGACTTCCTCTTTTCCTATTTGGAAACCCCTGATTTCCTTCTCTTGTTTAATTGCCTGAGCTAGCACTTCTGATACAATATTGAATAAGAGGGGTGAGAATGGGCAGCCTTGTCTCATTCCAGTTTTCAGGGGAAATGTATCTAGTTTCTGTCCATTTAGCAATATGTTAGCTGTGGGTCTGTCGTAGATGGCACTTGCAATTTTCAGGTATATTCCTTCTATACTTAGGTGTTTGAGGGTTTTTATAAAGAAGGGATGCTGGATTTTATCAAAAGCTTTTTCTGCATCTAATGAGATAATCATGTGGTTCTTATTTTTATATCTGTTGTTGTATTTAATGACATTTATGGTCTTGCCAATGTTGAATCAGTCCTGCATCCTGGGGATGAAGCCTACTTGGTCATGGTGGATAATTTTTGAGATATGTTTTTGGAATATATTTGCTAGAATCTTGTTTAGGATTTTTTCATCTATGTTGGTAAGGCATATTGGCCTGTAGTCTTTTTTTGTTGGATCTTTACTTGGTTTCTGTATCGGTGTAATACTAGCTTTGTAAAATGATTTGAGGAGAATTCATTCTTTCTCAATTGCCTGGAATACTTTCAATAGGATTGGTATCAGCTCTTCCTTGTATGTTTTGTAGAATTCTGCTGGAATGCCATCCAGTCCAGGGCCTTTTTTTTTTTGTAGGTAGTTTTCGTATGACACAGTCAATTTCCTGGGTTGTTATTGGTCTATTTAGTGTCTCAATGTCTTCTTGTTTTAACCTGGGGAGGTTGTGTGATATCAAAAAGTCCTCCATTTCATCTAGGTTATCAAGTTTATTTCCATATAGATATACATAGTAATCTCTGATAATCCTCTGTATTTCTTCAGGGTTAGTTGTGATGTGAACTTTTGTATTTCTGATTGTGTTTATTTGGGTGACCCATCAATCTTGTTAATTCTTTCAAAGAACCAGCTTTTTGTTTTGTTGATGTTTTCTATGATACTTTTGTCTTCTATGTCCCATAGTTGGGCTCTTATTTTTGTGATTTGGATTCTTCTGCTAAAGTTGGGGTTTTGGTTGTCTTCTCCTTCAAGCTCCCATAGGTGATTTGTTAGACTCCCCACTTCTGATTGCTCCATTTTCTTGAGTGTGCTCATAGAAATATAAATTTCCCTCTTAGAACTGATTTCATGGCATTCTAGAGGTTTTTGTAAGATGTTTTCTTCATTTTCGTTTGTTTCCAGGAATCTTTCAATTTCTTCTCTGATTTCAGTGTTGACCCAGTTGTTGTTCAGCATCATGCTGTCTAGTGTCCCATGTCTTTGTGGCTTTGATATTTATTTTTATTCCTCTATGGCCTGAGAATGTGCATGGAAAGATTTCAACCTTATGGAATTTGTTTATGCTTGATTTATGGTAAAGAATTTGATTGATCTTGGACTACGTTCCATGTGGTGATGAGTAGAACGTATATTCTGTGATTGTTGAGTGGAATAATCTATAGATATTTACTAAGTCCATTTGGTCAAGTGTCAAGTTGAGGTTCTAGAACCCCTTTTTGATTTTTTGCCTTGATGATCTATCTAGGGCTGTCAGTGGGGCATTCAAGTCCCCTGCTATAATAGTGTTAGAGTCAATATCCTTTTTTAGTTTATTTAGTAGTTGCTTTATAAATGCTGGTGATCCTGTGTTAGGTGCATATATGCTTAGGATGGATAATTCTTGTTGATGAATTGAATCTTTTATCATTATGTAGTGCCCTTTTCATCTTTTTTAGTTTTTGATAGCTTAAAGGTTATTTTGTCTGATATTAAGATTGCAAATCCTGCCTTCTTTTGTGATCCATTTGCCTGGAAACTCGTTTTCCATTCTTTAACTTTGAGAGTATGTGGATCCCTTGTAGTGAGATGAGTCTCCTGGATGCAGCAAATAATGGGTGTGGGGGGCCAGCCCCCACAGAGAGATTGGAGGGTCCCTTGGAAAGTGTGGCAGCGATGGCGATTATTCTGGAGAAATAGAGAGGGGAGAAAGAAAGAGACTGGACTCCTGCTCAGGTGACCAGAAGTCGTTTAATGTGTGTAATCCCAGGGCTTTTATCCCCAAACTCTGCAAAGTCATCATCACAGGAAACAAAGGTAGCATGTGTCTTTCACATGAACAGGTCCAGGTGCACAAAGGACACCCCCGCACTCTCAAGCAAATGTTCTTTCATATGTAAGGAAGAACATGAGGAAGAATAACCACAAATTGTCTTTTTGTATCTTATGCTAGCTTAATGGTCCCCAAACCAGTTTCTTACATGCCCTTAATTGTATTACAACTACATCATCTTGAATTAACATCACTCAATGTCTAAACCCAAAACCACCATAGTGAATTATTAACTTCTACTATTATGTGCTAATTCAAACTAGCTTTTATTAAAACAATTGCTGCTATGGTTACACTCTCCTACTACCAGCTGGCCTAATTCAAACTTCACTAGCCCCCCTAAATCAAACTAAACTAACCACACTTCTATAATAAAATGGTTACTTAATTTTTCCTAATCTATATAAACTATTTTCTTAAAACCTATATCTATAAATTTCTAAAGGTCACATTAAGAGAACCTGTGATCTGCACTAAGGTTCCTCAATGTGACTCAAAGCCAAACTTAAATTGTGATAAAGCAAAAGACCAAAGCTGTGGGGAATGGGAACAATAGACTACTAGGTTCGCTGTGTTCATTCTGGTCTCAGAGTTTTCTGTTAGAGCCAGCTGGAGCTTTTCTTGGTAGTTTGTGCCAAATGGAAAATGAGGGAGGGAATGGGTCAACAGCTCCTGAACACATCCTAGTGGTCTTGGGGTCTATGGCCCTTCCTGATCCATAACACTCAGTGGGCCTCTGTGGCCGGCTCCCAACATCTCCCCCTTTTTTATTTTTTAGCACAAAACCATGAAATTTCATATTGAGCTGAGATATACTCTTTTTTAACACTCTGAAAATGATTGGAAGTAGACACAGCAATAAAAAAATCACTGCTCCACAAATTCCCACATTAATGAATATAGACATTAACAATTTTTGATCAATGAATGAAGAAAAATTGTTAGAGAACTGGCCAATTCAGTAGGCTGGGATTGCTTTTCAGCAACCATTATATTTTGAATTTCCGGATGCAATTAGTAAGGTCATGCTGAAGTCCGAATTATTCCAAATTCCAAGAATATGATTTTTAATTTTGTCCCATGTGTGGACAGATGTATTTACCTCTAAAGGAGTGAGGCAAGTCAATTTAAACTCAGAGTAACATTGAAGAACCAACCTAATTTTTAAAGTCACAAGTTCTTGTCCTATGGCTAGAACCGCTTCTTCCAAAGCATTAACTTTGCTCTCTAGTTTGTGATCAATAATCCCTTGGGTAGCTAAGGCTATAGAAGCATTCTGAGATAACTGATCAGTGAAGGTAGCTGTATGGACCCCCTGAGCTGAAGCCACAACTGAGATTGCTACCAAAGTAGCAACAGCTATTAGGGTTGTAATTCCCAAGACTGCAGCGGGCAAAAACCCTTTTTGTGTTTTCTTCAGAAGAGAATTGACTTCGTACAATGTTTGTAAACCATATTCATCATACCAGCGAGATGACAGTTGTACTGGAACCATTAAATAGGGAGGTGTTTCAAGATTACAAATCCCTTATAAAAAGCATCAGTTAAACACTTAGTTAAAAGACATTTCATACAAGATACCTTATAAACATTATTGTGATAGTCAATTGCAACAGTTTGATATTCATTCCATACAAGAAAAACATAAGGGGATTGTAAGCAGGCTCTTATTTTGTAGGTATGAACTCCCCCACGTGGTCAGGTTAAAACAACTGGTTTCAGGGCAGCAAGGGCCCTCCATAAGTAAGGTTGAACTATTTGTTTATTTCCAATAGTAGTTGTTAATATCGGGGGTAGCCATCCATTAATATGCTGCCTAGGAGGGGATGGAGTGGAAGTAGTAGAGTAGGGTCATAAATTAAGACCCCAGTCACTAACAGATAGTCTTTCACCATATACGGAGTAGTCCACTTTAGATTTATAAATGCACTCTCTCCATTTTGGATACCCAGTGTCTTGTTGGATGAGTGACCAGTCCTCCATATTGTTAGGAGAGCAGATGGGTATGTTGGATGGGGGCAAAGTTCTTGTGACACGATGGGGGTCAGTTCCTCTAGGCATTAACATTTTGATTTGCCAATCGTCTCTATTATTGCTTTGGGTAGGACTATTAGTGATTAAAGACTTTAAAATAGACATTAAACAAGGTGCTTTAAAATTGTCGAAGACTGAATTTTCATAAAAACAAATAGGAGGTGAACTAGAATGTCCTTCATAAGAAAAATTATTATTAATAACATGTTTTGTTTGAGCATAAAATAAAGCAGGTCCCCCCCATTAACTGGGGAGAGTCAGTAAATACATTAATGTTTCATTATTCCAAGTAACTGGCTGAAATGTTGGAGGATTGGGCATATAGGCCCAATAGGTTTTATTGGCATCAACTGCATAAACCGGACTGGCTTGAGTCATAAAAATAGCTATCATAGCCAGAAATATAATTGCCGGGCTGATAGGGATATATTGAGAGGTTACCATTTCTCCTGCTTCCTCAACCAAAGATTCAATTTGTTCCCACATTGGTAGTCATGAATGGCAAGCACTGAAAACATTATGTCTGGTAGCTTGTCATCTTGTATGGGACAGCCGAGGACAAGGAATATTCTAATCCTGTAGTGAAAGATTTCTCATCTGGTGGCTCAAAGTTGTTCCGTCCCTGAGTGAATCATGCTGAAGTTGTGGCTCTGCAAGCAGTGGGCATTCCTGAAGCAATGAGGAAGGTTCCTCCTCCCAGTGACTAGTAGGCATGTTGTCACATCTAGCGTTCCTCTGAATCGGTAGTATCCTGGCCACTCATTTTGGTCACCAGGTCAATGCAGGCATATCAGATAAATTGATAGGAATCCAAATAGGGGTAGATTTGTTCTGTGGATATATGCAAGCAAATTCCCTCCCACTGGTTAGCAATATGTCAGGCCCTCTCCATTGGCCTGCAAGGAGATCCTTCCATTTTACCATAGGTTTAACATTTCCTTCTGGGTTCCAGTGTCTAGTCATAGCTGAGTTGCCCAAAGAATTTAAATTTAAATGATTTATAACAAATAAAGCATGATTTAAAATATGGTGAGGAGAGCTATACTTAAACTCCCCCTCTGTTAATTTATTTATTTGATTTTTTAAAGTTTGGTGGGCTCTTTCAACTATGGCTTGACCTTGTGGATTGTAAGGAATTCCTGTGGAATGAGAAATATTAAATTGGGAACAAAACTGTTGGAGATTTAGATGTATATGCAGGACTGTTATCAGTTTTCAGTTGCTTTGGTATACCTAGCTGTGAGAAACAAAGGAATAAATGTTGTACCACATCCTTGTAGGCTTCTCCAGTTCTTGCTGAAGCTAAAATAACTTGAGAAAAATGTATCCATAGTAACATGCAAATAAGACAATTTCCCAAAACTGGGAAAGTGAGTTACATCCATTTGCCATAGCACATTTGTTTTTAGTCCTCAGGGTTTAACTCCTCCTGAAGCTGGAACAAAGGTGGGACAAGCTGGACAATTCTTAACAATTTGTCTAGCTGTTTCCCTGGGTAAGTGAAACTGATAACGTAAGGCAGTAGCATTCTGATGATGGATTTTATGAGAAAGTTGAGCCTGAGTAACTTCCTCAGTTTCTACTGCAGCACATACAGTAGACTTAGTTAGGGTATCAGCTAATTGATTGCCTTGGTGCAGAGGTCCTGGGAGGCCAGAATGAGACCTAATATGGCCCACAAAAAAATTGTTCCTCTTGGCTATGGATAAGGTGTTGTAACTGTAATAGCAATTCTAAAATAGTAGCTTTGTTTATGGGAATGGTAGCTATTTCAATATGGGGGAATAACCCCTTAACATAACATGAGTCAGTATACAAATTTAATTTAGAATGCTTTAAAGTGTTAAAAGCAAACAACACTGCTTGCAGCTCCGTCTTTTGCACTGACTTTTCTGAAGTTTGCAGCACATGAGACTCATTGTTAAGGATTGCTACAGCCTTTCCATTGGAAGAGCCATCAGTAAAAACCAAATTTGCCTCTTTGAGGGGAGTTGAACAGCTGCAGGGAAATATTACAGGATTTTGGTTAACAAATTGTAACAATGGACTCTTAGGTAAATGGAACAAAATCTGTCCCCTAAAACCAGTTAGCGCCACTTGCCAATCATCGCTATCTTGAAGCAAAGTTTGAAACTGAAAGTTGTCATAGGAAACAATGATATTATGTACATCCTGACCAAACAATTCAACACTTCTATGTCTTCCTTTAGTTATTAATACAGTCACTAAGTAAGGGTAAGAAACCAATACGTTTTTAGATGATGCCAGCAGGTGGAGCCATTCCATTGGTCCTTCTTGCCACAGACACCCTGTGGGAGTATAAGCAGTAGCCAGAATGATTAAGTCCCAAGGTGAACGATAGTCCAATCTTTTAACTTTCTGAGATTCAATGGCCTTTTCCACAAGTGTTAAAGCTTTACTGGCCTCTAGGGTTAAAGTCCTTTTAGAGCTTGGAGAGGGATCTCCTTGTAAGATATTAAAGAGAGGCTTTAAGTCTGCTGTAGTGACTTGTAAGAATGGTCTAATCCAGTTTATGTCTCCCAATAACTTCTGAAAATCATTTAATGTAATAAGGTGATCTGTACATAGCCGTAAGGGCTGGTGACTTACTGTTTGTGTATCCAAGACACGGCCAAGATAAGTAAAAGGTGGATTAGTTTGGATTTTTTCAGGTGAGACTTTGAAGCCACAATTAGTTAGAGCAGTCATAATTTGATTAAGAATATCATGCAAAAGAGCATGATTTTCATGAGCCAACAAAATATCATCCATGTAATGAACTAAGTAAAGGTCAGAATATTGGCTTCTAATGCCTTGTAGGGCAGCATCCACAAACTTTTGACACAAGGTGGGACTATTTTTCATACCTTGAGGTAAAACCTTCCACTGAAATCTCTGAAATGGATGCACGAAGTTCTCAGAGGGTAATTTGAATGCAAATCATTTACAGTCGTCTGAATGCAAAGGTATAGTAAGGAAGCAATCTTGTAAATCAATGACTATAACATTAAAGTTAGCAGGGATACCGGTTGGAGATGGCAATCCAGGTTGCAATGCTCCCATAGTCTCCATGGTAGCATTTATAGCTCTTAAATTCTGTAAAAGTCTCCATTTATCAGATTTTTTTCTTAATTACAAATATTGGAGTATTCCAGGGACAGGTAGAGGGTTCTATATGACCTGCTTCTGATTGTTGCTGAACTAGTTCTGTGGCTGCCTTAAGTTTTTCTGAGGACATGGGCCATTGTTCCACCCAAACCGGTTTGTCATCTTTCCAGTTTATTGGGTCAGCAGCTGGAGCAATGGCCCCTAGAATAAATTTGAGCAACCAATGCCTGCTCGGTCTGCCTTTTCACTAATTTGGACAGGTTCCTGTATTCCTTGCCCATCCTTACCAAGTCCCTTAAAGTGATCATAGCCCATTTGTAACATTTGTGCTGAAACTTTATCATTAGGGCTATATAAGAGCATGTCCATCTGAGTAAGAATATCTCTTCCCCAAAAGGTAAAGGGGGTAGATGGAACTACATATGGGCAGAAGGTTCCTAACTTTTCCTCATCTTTCCAATTTAAAATCTGAGAACTTTTTGCCACGGAAGGCAATTGGCCAATGCCTATAAGTCCTGAAGGAGGATCTGAGTTGGCCATGAAGCAGACCAGTCTTTTCCGGCTATATAAGATACATCAGCACCGGTGTCTAATAAACCTTTGACTCTTTGGATATACAATTCTTTGTAAGGTCTTGAATTAGTTACTTCTTGAACACAAAAAGCAATATCGCTAGAGCCAAATCCAGAGTCACCCCTAGGCAGGTTAGTTAAAGTTTTACCTGCTTTATGATAAGGCAGGAGCAGCAACTGGGCTATTCTTTGGCCTTTGTTAAACTGCACAGTTTTGCTAGGGGGAGCAACAAGCACCTGGATCTCTCCTGTGTAATCCAAATCCACCACTCCAGGAATAATGGAAATTCCTTGTAAAGATAAGGAACTTCTACCTAATATTAGACCCACTATTCCTTCTGGGAGAGGGCCCTTTACTCCTGTAGGAATTGGGGTTACCGGAATGTCCGGAGTTAATATTGTTGTGGTGGAGGAACACAAGTCCAGTCCTGCGCTCCCTGGGGTGGCTCGGATGAGCTCTGTGATGGAACAAAAGGAATGAACAGATTCATGGCTGTCACTGCCCCTATTGTTGCTTGGGGCCGGGGCTGGCCCCTCCAGGCGTTTCGCTGAACCGGGGCAGCCTGGTCCTGGGTTAAAGGGGTACCATTCTTATGAAATTTGAATTTGCAGTCCTTGGCCCAATGGAAGCCTTTTTGGCATTTTGGACATATTGTTTTTGGCCGATTATTTCCAGTAGGAGGCAGTGTTGTACTAAGAGTATTGGTAGCACTTTGTCTGGCTGGACATTTTCTGCTTATATGACCAAATTGTCCACAATTAAAGCATGAAATGGCTGAAGGAACCTTATTATTATTACTCCTTGCATATTTTGAATTACTTGAGAAAAAGATTCCCCCCTAAGGGCAGCGGCCATAGCCATGCCCTGCATATAAGCTGGGTTTACATCGGCACATTGTCTGACAAAGTCGGTAATTTGCCCTGTTTTCCTTATAGGTCTAATAAGAGCCTGACAAGTATTATTAGCGTTTTCAAAGGCCAGCTGCTTAATTAATATATTGCCAGCTTCCTCATTAGAAATAACCCGATTGACAGTAGTAGTTAACCTGGCAAGAAAATCCTCATAATTTTCATCAGCTCATTGTCTAACACTAGATAAAGAGGAAGTTTGAGTTGACTCGGCAGGCAATTTTTTCCAAGCCTTGATAGCAAAATCAGAAACTTGATTAAATACTTCTTTAGGTAACAATGATTGAGCATGATGAGTATTAAAAATTCCAGTTCCCATGAGCATGTCTTTATCAATTACAAACGTACCTGGAAGTCGACTTAAGTTTTGAGTCATTTGGATTTGTACCTGGTCCTCATTTTTCTGTCTTCCACAGTAAGTAGGCACCTCCAGACAGGCAACTTTTGGCCAATTGTTGCCAGTCAAGGGTAGTCATCCATTGAGAAGAAAACTGATCTAAAATAGTGAGTGTATAAGGGGCTAGAGGACCGTATTTGGCACTTGCCTCTCTTAGTTCTTTTACCAATTTGTAGGGCAGTGCTTCCCAGATTCTTATGTTTTCTCCATTGTTACCAGGTGTGAGAACTACAGAAAAACCTGCCAAGAGACTGAAATCTCCCTCCTTTTCTGCTTCAGCTCGAGCTGCCTGTATACCAAACAGATGAGGAGTAACTGATTCTAAAGGTGAAGGCATTTGCTTGACTGGAAAAACCTATAGGGGAAGCTTATTAGGGTTGTTAAAAGAATGACTCACTGCAGGAGTGTGAGTATAGGTTGGAGGGGAGTCACCTTCCGAATTTCCCTCAACCTGAGGGGCCTGTGGAGCAAGAGTATCATCAGTTGGAGGTGGTGCAGAGGCAGCGGCAAAGAGGAAAGTATCAGAGTCCTCTTCATCATCGTATTCAGCAGTCCTCTTGGAGGGAAATTTATCATAATTGTGCTGTGGGTCTAAAGCATCTTTAATTAAGTTCCACAAGGCAAAAGCATCAGAGGGAACTTTATCAGGACCATGGTTAGTGTAATACAGTTTAAGCTCCTGTCCCACCTTAGGCCAGGTGTCTAGATTCACTGTCCCCTCTTCAGGAAACCATGGGCACTGCTCCTGGACAAAATGCAGAAATCGGGCTAAATCAGCAGAAGAGACTTTAGTTCCACACTTAGAGAGAGTATTCATTAAGATACTGATGAACATTTTACGTTCCTTAGATTCGCTTTGGTCCATGATTAGATCACGGCTCTGGCTTCACAAAAACGTTGCTTACCCGTCCTCGCTCTGCCGGTCTCTACAGAGGGGTCTGCAGTACCCTGGGTAAGATCCTAGCTTCCCTGAAATGAGAAAAAAAGCTTACCTTTCCAGGGCCCCACGTTCGGGCACCAGGTGTGGGGGGCCAGCCCCCACAGAGAGATTGGAGGGTCCCTTGGAAGGTGTGGCAGCGTCAACAATTATTCTGGAGAAATAGGGGAGAAAGAAAGAGACTGGAATCCTGCTCAGGTGACCAGAAGCCATTTAATGGGTGTAATCTCAGGGCTTTTATCCCCCAAATCTGCAAAGTCATCATCACAGGAAACAAAGGTAGCATGTGTCTTTCACATGAACAGGTCCAGGTGCACAGAGGACACCCCCCCCCCACTCTCAAGCAAATGTTCTTTCATACGTAAGGAAGAACATGAGGAAGAACAACCACAAATTGTCTTTTTGTATCTTATGCTAGCTTAATGGTCCCCAAACCAGTTTCTTATGTGCCCTTAATTGTATTACAACTACATCATCTTGAATTAACATCACTCAATGTCTAAACCCAAAACCACCATAGTGAATTATTAACTTCCACTATTATGTACTAATTCAAACTAGCTTTTATTAAAACAATTGCTACCATGGTTACACTCTCCTAGTACTAGCTGGCCTAATTCAAACTTCACTAGCCCCCCTAAATCAAACTAAACTAACCACACTTCTATAATAAAATGGTTACTTAATTTTTCTTAATCTATATAAACTATTTTCTTAAAACCTGTATCTATAAATTTCTAAAGATCACATTAAGAGAACCTGTGACCTGCACTAAAGTTCCTCAATGTGACTCAAAGCCAAACTTAAATTGTGATAAAGCAAAAGACCAAAGCTGTGGGGAATGGGAACAATAGACTCCTAGGTTAGCTGTGTTTGTTCTGGTCTCAGAGTTTTCTGTTAGAGCCAGTTGGAGCTTTTCTTGGTAGTTTGTGCCAAATGGAAAAGGAGGGAGGGAATGGGTCAACAGCTCCCGAGCACATCCTAGCGGTCTCGGGATCTATGGCCCTTCCTGATTCCTGACACTCAGTGGTCCTCCGTGGCCGGCTTCCAACAAATGGGGTCATGGTTTCTTATTCAGTCCATCATTCTGTGTCTTTTCAGTGGTGCATTTAGTCCATTCACATTCAGGCTGATTATTGAAATGTGATTGTTTATTCCTGTCATGAGGTTCTTATAAAATTTTTCTGTTTGCTTGTTTTCTTTTGGCTTTGGGATTAATGTATGCGTGTGTTTTCATGTTATTGCACTGTATTCTCTGTTGATTCTGTGCTCTGTTGTTCTCTTGGGAAGTTCTGTTGTTCTCTTGGTAAGTTCTCTTCTGTGGTCATTCTTTTTTTTTTCTTTCTACTGTGCTTAATACTTTTAAAAGTGTCTCCTGTAGAGCTGGTCTGAAAACTGCATAATCTCTTAGGGATTGGATTTCTGGGAAGGATTTTAATTCACCATCACTGATGAAGCTGAGCTTGGCTGGATAGGAAATTCTTGGTTGAAATTGTTTATCTTTGAGGACTTTGAATATAGGGCTCAAGTCCCTTCTTGCTTGTAGTGTTTCTGCTGATAGGTCTGCTGCTGTTCTGATTGGTTTTCCCTGGTAGGTTGTCTGACCTTTCTCTCTTGCTGCCTTTGGGTTTTTCCTTTTGTGCCTACTTTGTGTAGGTGAATTACTATGTGTCTAGGGGTTGGTCTTTTCATCTGATGTCTTATGGGGGTTCTCTGTATCTCTAGTGCTTGGCTGGTCACATCTCTGGTGAGATGGGGAAAGTTTTCTTAGATTACCTCTTGGAATACTTGTTCCAAGTTTTTCTCATTTCCCCTTTCTTCTTCTGGGATACCAATCAGGTATAGGCTTGGCCTCTTGATATAATCGCACATCTCTTGTAGGTTCTGTTCTTTCTTTCTATGTTTTTTACAGATTGGGTTAATTCCATGTTCTGGTCTTCAAGTTCTGAGATTCTTTCTTCAGCTAGATTAATTCTGCTTTCCATGCTTGTCATCTTGTTATTTGTTTCCTAGATGAAATTTTTTATTGCCAGAATCTCTGTTACAAGTTCTTTCAGTGTTGCATCTTGTCTTTCTTGAATCTTATTCACTCTTTCCAACCATTCCCTCATCCCTGTTGTATTCTGGGGTCAGTTGTTGGTAACTTCCATTGTTTGGGCACCAAAGTCTCATTTCTCAGGAGTTTTATCTTCGGTAGACTTGTAATTGCCTGAGGTCTTCCTCTGACTTTTCCTCATTTATGACAGATTTCTTGTTGTTTTTTTTTTTCTTTCATTCTGTTATTTACTGTCAGTGGGAGAGGCTTTCCATTCTGATGTTTGCTCAGTCCTCTATTGTTCCCTGATCTGGGCTCTGGATTTGTTCTATTTTGAAATAGGATGGTGGATGAGAAGCTTTGCTCTCTCTTACAGTTTATGAAATCTGAGTAAAGTGGGGCATGGGGTGCTAGGAATCAGATGCTTCTTGCAAATTAATATGTTCATTTATTTTGTCACGTGTTCCCTGAAATCCACTCTCCACCACCTCTCTATATTACAATGCAAAGCAAAAACCAACACACACTACAAAACAATCTGGAATAACAACAAAGCAAAACAAAAACCATAATACACACACCAAAAAAAAAAAAAAAACCCAAGAAATCTAAACACAGGCACACATACCTAGTACAAAGTGAATAGAGAAGAAAGACAAAAAGACCAAAGGGGGTAGAATAAGAAAAAAGAAAAAAAAAACAGGATTTAGGTGGATCCCTCACACATATATTGGTACACCCCTTAAACTATAAAAAATGAATATTAAAAAACCCCAGAAGAACAAAAGGGCACAAACCAACAACAAAATCAAAAGATGAACACTCAATCATTCACATACACACATAAATCAAGAATGACAAACAAAAGAAGAAAGAAACAGAAAAAGAAGAGAAAAAAATTGGGGAGCGGGATGCAGATCAAAGCCTAACATACACATTCATGCACAAAGGAAAAATATTTTAAAAACAGATGAAATAACAAACAGAAAATTTTAAATTTTTTTTAAAAATTGAAAATTTAGAAAACAAAACAGAACAGAATAAAAAACAATAAACCAAAAACAAAAACAAAAACAAAAACCTGTCCTCTTGTGGCAGGCTCTGTAATTGTTCCTCTAATCAGGTATCTCCTGCAGAGCCACCTCTTTCACTCTCTCTTCAGGGAACAAAGCAGGGAAGGAGGAGGGGCAGTGGAGGTGGGTGGGGCTGCAGTCCTCCCCTCTCACTCTCCTATGGTCAGGGAGATCTTTGGTGGGGATGTACAGGATCCTCTCTTCCCCAGATATGTACTCTCCTGAGGTTGCCCCAGCCAGGCCTATTCTGGAATGGGGTTCTCCTATTGCGACCAATGTTCAGGCTCTGTCTGGGCTTGTCCCTCTCAGTCATGGCCTTGCTGTGTGGGTCTGACATTCAGAGGATTTTTGGGGAGGAGGGGGTTTGGGTCAGCCCTGAATTTACCACTGATCTCTTTGGAGTTCTTCTTTGTCCTTTTCTTGCCACACCCTTTATCCCAGGGCTGGATCATGGTAGGGGATGAGGTGCCTGGAACTCAGTACTGGTCGGGTCCCTCTGAACTTGGTGCTCTCAGGATATTTCCTCTGGACCACCATCCAGCCCTGAGTAGTTGATTTGCCATTCACAGAGACTGGATCTCTGGATTCCGCCCGCAGCCCCTTCCAAGCACTTTGCTAGGTGCTGAAGTGGTGAGGCAAAGATGGGAGCAGTCTCTCTCCTACTTCAATGGTGAGGGAGAACCTGGGTCAATAGTTTGTGTGCTGTTTAGGAAACAAGTTGGAGGTCATGGGGGAGAGGGGCAGTTGGGTGGGGCAATGCAAATCCTTGCCTGGTAAATGACTGCGGTGGGTGGCTCCTCATCAGGCATGTATTCCTCTCCGGATTCCCGATGCTCTCTCTCTAATAATCAGATACTGCGCTCCAGTGGGTCCAGTATGACAGGTGATGGTGTGTGCCTGGTGCCAGGTGCTGGGAATCAGCTGGATACAGCAGGCTTTTCTCAGGTGCATTCCCACAGTCGGCATGTTTCTGCTAGTGATCTTGCGAGCTGCGTTCTAATTTCAGGGCGGTGGGGGCTTGCAGTCGTCCTCAGAGGAGGTACCCAGGCGCATGCAGCTGAGTATCCCCTCAGACAGACTTTCATGCTCCCACCAGTGCCTGCCTACTCACGTGGAGAGATTTTATTGTCTCTTGCCTCCACAGAGATTCTGACAGCTCGACCTGTTGGCTGCCATTTTAAGCTCCACCCTAAGAATCTTTGTTGATGAGGTGTGTCCCCCCTCAACTGCCAATCCCACCCCCCTCCCTTGACAGTTTCCCACTACTGCCAATCCCTTTCTTATAGTATTATAATTGTTCAAGGTCTGCTTATGAGTGAGGACATACGGTACTCTGTTCTTTGTTTCTGTGATAGATCAGTGAGTATGATAAACTCTAAATCTGTCCAAGTTAGCCAGTCTTGGTGACTCAGCCTGTAATCCCGCACTTTGGGAGGCTGAAGTGAGTGGATTGCCTGAGCCCGAGGGTTCGAGACCCGCCTGGGCAACTTGGCGAGACCTCATCTCTACAATAAATCAAAAATTAGCCGGGCATGGTAGTGTGCGCCTGTATTTCCAGCTGCTCGGAAGGCTGAGGCGGAAGGATCGCTGGAGCCCAGCAAGTCGAGGCTGCGGTGGTCGGGAGCTTGCCACTGCACTCCAGTCTGGGTGATAGAGTGAGACTCCCACTCAAAAAAAAAAATCTGTCCAAGTTGTTGAGAAGTCTGTATGTTTGTCCTTATTTATGGTTGCATAATATTCTGTGTATATATACCACATTTTAAAAATCCATCCCAGCTTCAGTGAGCAGCATGGTTTGTTTCATGTTTTTACTATTGTAAATAGAGCTACAACAAACAAGCATGTGCAAGTATCTTTTTTGCAGAATGATTTGAGTTGCTTTGGATATATTCCCAATAGGGGAATCGTTGAGCCATCTGGAAGGTCAATTTCTAGTTCTTTCACAAATTTCCACACTATCTTTCAAAGAGACTAGTTTGCATTCCCACCAGCAGTGTGGAATTGTTCCTTTTTCACTACATCTTTGCCAGCATCTGTTTTTTTTTTTTTTTATTAATGATGGATTCCTTATTTCTTAAGTGCTATTCCCTCAAGATCATTCTCCATTCAAAGTCATTGGGAATTAGATTCTACAGAAGATTTTAAAAATATGAGGTTACTAATCTTGACCTAAAGAAATGAAATATTAGTATTTCAGTTAATGAAATTGCATAGGATTCTGTTTTCTTCATCATATGTTGTTTCTCTGTCCTTGCAACAGATAGGAGATAAATTATTTTTGGTTTCAGTATACTGCATTTCCTTCAGTCTATAATGTTGACATTGTTTCATTATAAATTATGTTTAAACATTGATGTCAGTGGCTAGTTGTCATGGCCCAATATTAGCTATTGACCTTGCATATTAAAGTCTTGTGCAGGTTTTTTTTTCAATTTCTTATAAGTATATGACAGTTCTGATAGCATTATCTATTGTATCTATGATATAAAATAACACAAATTGCATATATAACTTAGGATTCATTAGACTGAGTTAATAAAACATATATGAAAGTACTTTTTGTAAAGAATATAGTGCTCTTATTTGGAAAAGATTTTTTTCTCTTTAGACCTTGGTTAATCTTTTTATTTCTGTAGTTAAAATTGTAATTGATATTTATATGTTGTTATTTTTGTTTCTACTGACAATTTTAGAGGTATATCATTAACAACACTGAAGTCAAAATAATGCTTTAACTAGTTATAATATCTCATGGTATATAGTCTACATTTTCAAGGAATTTTGACACTGCTCCTTATAAAATACCAACATTTTCAAACAAAAGCAAATATTATTTTCTAGAAGAATTAAAAAATGTGATGGCATATTGTTCATAGTAATTAAATTGTTTCTTCATTGTTCATAACTTTCACAGTTTCCTGGCCCTATGAGAAATAAAATCAGAACCTAGTTATACCAGGACTATTCGTCTTGTAATAGCTTTGCAAGATCCACAATGAAATGCAATTAATCATAAATTGATGTTTGTGTGCTTTAATGAACTGAATTTATCGAGCCTTGACACATCTATTTCCTCATAAATGGAAAAATAAAAATGCATACTCTTGAGGAACATGCAGAAATTTGGACTCCAGAAATTTCATAGGATTTTGTATCAAAGTTGCCATGGAAATTTATTAAATACTCTGAAACTGTGCTTCTGTGTCCTAACTACCTCTGAAAAGAGGTTGGCTTTCTCTCTTCTCCAACAATCCAAATAGGCACTTCACTTGGGAGAGCCAAACATTTTTTTCAGTCATTCTGCCTTTAAACATTAAATCATGTTTTTCTCATACTTTGCAACTTCAATGTATTGCTCTCTCTCTCTCTCTCTCTCTCTCTCTCTCTCTCCTTTCATTTTTTCTTTTTAGCACTATCCATATTAAAGGAGTCATTGCTGGGAATCATCCTGCTGAAGAAGCTGACCACTAAGCAGAATTGATCTGAAGCTATTGAAAGACACAGAATAACAACGAGATTAAGTATATCACATTGTCTCCTTCTATTTTTCTTAAAAACATGTTCATCCTCCACAATCTAAGACATTCCAAGGAATTTTATAATGCACTTGAGCAGGTATTCGATTTTTTTATTTTTACATATAAAATTCTGATATTGAACATGTTTTCAAACTATACAAATTCGCATAGATTCTAATATCTCAGTGAGACTGTTTTGTCTAGTAGCAAAGGGAAGACAAGGTCAAATCATAAAGTAGGTTCTCAAATAATGTTGTTTTGTTCAATGACATTTCATTGTAATGTTGTTGAGAAAAGAAAAAAGAAAATAACAATACCCAGCCAGGGCCACTGTGCATGTGGAGTTTGCATGCTCTCCCCATTTCTGTATGAGTTTCTTTTTTTTTTTTTTTTTTAAATGTAATCTGACTGACTTCCTGCGATATCCCAAAGATGTGAGCATTAGGTAAATTGGTAGACTAAATTGTTCCAGGGTGAGTGATTATGGATGTGTGTGTGTGTGTGTGTGTGTGTGTGAATAAACCCTGCGATGAATGCTGACCTGTTAAGGACTGCTTCCCATCTTATGCCCTGAGTTGCTAGAATAGGTCAACCACCTGTGACTCTGAACTGGAATAAGTGAGTTGGGAAGTGAATGACTGAATGAATACAAATTGTTGTTAGGTAAAAATTTGAAAAGTATACTATGATCATACAAATGTATGACAATAAATTATGCTGTATGAAAGCAGTCACTGAAACTGACATATTAATTATTGTTTGTTTTTGAATTGCATGATGATAGAAAGTATTTCTTACTTTTCATTTTGTAAACATATATTCTTTAATTTAACTTACAGTCACTATAAATGTCATCACTCACTGAGTCACCAAAACATGGGTAAATATTCTCTTAATTACTTTTATTTATATTTTTAAATTATACGTATAGCTCACATTTATTACAATGTTTAATATTAGAAGTGTTTGTGGCCTTTATTTAGAAGTATGATGATGTTTTTGTGACCAGAAATAAGCAGTAGGAATTTAATTCTTGTTTATATCAATTAACCTATGACAAAATTGGTTTTGTTATATGTCACTTTACTTAAAGTTTCAGTTTTTAAGAACTTATTGACCATATTAAGTGAGGACTTGTGTATAATTATAATATGAATGTGATAAGGTAAATGTATGAGTGTATAAATCAAAGTCCTTGGTTGTTCAGAGCAGGACAGTTGTTATAGGATTCAAAACAGATAAAGCTTCATGAAAAGAGCTTTGAAAGAAGAATAGGGTTTCAGCAAATAGTTGTGAAGACACAAAGTAAATAGTGTACAGTTACCAAGGCAAAGATGTGCAAGTTGGGTTTGGGGTATGGTGATTAGGCAAATTTGGTTTAAGAGCAGAGTGCAATAATGGAGGATAAACCTATAAAAGGACATAAGCTCATTGTGGAAGGCATAAAAGTTAAACTAAGGAGTTTATGATATTAATAATTCAGAAGTGATGGAGAGCAATCGAGAGTCTTGAGCAGAAGATTTGGAGATAGGCTGGAGGTCAATGATTCTCCATCCTGGCTGCACATTATACTAACCTGTGGGGAAACTCTTAAGAAATTACTTATGCTGGGACGGTACCCTCAGAGATTTTGATTTAACATGGCTGTAAGCTAAACCCTTGCATCTGCTGTATTTTAAAGTTCCAAAGGTGATGATAACATGCAGCCAGCACTAGTAATCACCAATCTAAGGGCTAAGGAATTTCTCAACTTCTTTGACTCTCTCTTCTTCCATGGCACCCATTTGGTAAAATCTGGAACCTAATTAATACTCTTAGAACTTTTAAAAAACACAGTTGCAAAGCTCCAACCTTAGAGATTTTGATTTGTTTGGTTTTGAGTGGAATCTAGTCATCCATTGGGTTGTGTGGCACTACTGGTATCCACAATCCAACATTGTTGGGAATCATTGGTCTAAGATGACAAAGATAGAACCTGCATAATACTGAAACATATTTGAAGTTCTAAAATAAAGTTTAAATAAAGCAGTGTAAGTCTCATACACAGCACGATTCAGTTTTTGTTGTTGTTGTTGTTGTTATTTTGAGTTGGAGTCTCACTGTCGCCCCGGCCACCGCAGCCTCGACCTGATGGGCTCCGACGATCCTTCCTTCTCAGCCTTCCAAGTAGCTGGAACTACAGGCGCGCGTTACCACGCCTGGCTAATTTTTTGATTTATTGTAGTGATGAGGTCTCGCCTGCCCAGGCGGGTTACGAACCCACTGGCTCAGGCAAACCACTCACCTCAGCCTCCCAAAGGCGCGGGATTCAGGCTGAGCCACCAAGCCGGGCTACGATTCAGTTTTAACACAGTTTATTCATCTGGTATTCCATTTCTCTAAGACTGTTTTCTCACCTTTAAAAACAGAAGTAAGCCAGGTTTGGTGGCTCAGCCTGTAATCCCACGCCTTTAGGAGACTGAGGTGAGTGGATTGCCTGAACTCGCGGCTTCGAGACCTGCCTGGGCAGCGAGACCTTATCTCTACAATAAATCAAAAAATCAGCCGGTTGTGGTAGCGCGTGCCTGTAATTCCAGCTACCTGGAAGGCTGAGGCGGAAGGATCGCCAGAGCCCAGCAGGTCGAGGCTGCGGTGGCCGGGAGCGGCCACTGCACTCCAGTCTGGGTGACAGAGTGAGACTCCAACTCAAAAAAAAAAGAAGTAACAATAAGAGCTACTTTGCAATATTATATCAGTGCTAAGTGAGATTGATTAGATATGTAAAGAATTAAGAATAATCCTGATATGTAGTAAATTTCTAGTAAGCTTTTACCACTATCCTTGCACTGGAGATAACAATTTGTACCTTGGAGAGTTATTGTGATGACTTCGTCAATGATTAAGGAAATATTAGGTTTTTAATCTCTGTGTCATTGATAGCATAATTTATAATCTACAATTTTCAGTATTTTTATTCTGTGGTCACATTTTCATTTAGTTCTAAGAAATGTATGTGGTAACTAGTTAAGACTACTGAATATTGTCTTTAGCATTTGATAAAAGTGTAACCAATTGTGCCTTATTGCACTTCCTTTCCGAATTAATACATAATGTCTTTCTTAGATTAAGCAGAATTATAGAACTAAAGGAATGCTTCTAAATGGCTTGCTCATTTCTCTAGGTTACATCACATAAAGCTTTTCAAAAACTAAAGAATAATACATTTCAAAATGAGGACTAAAATGAGAAGTTCATATTTTTTCCTTAGTGATTATTCTTTTAACACTATCAGAAAAATATTTGAAATATTATGAAGAAAATCCAATAAGGTGAGTAATATGGCCTTTCAATGTCATTTTGAGGTAAATGTCAACTAAAGTTTTCTAGATGAATGTACTTAGTTCATCTTACTTTTTACTATGGATTGGACTTCACAGGCTAAGCAAAATTATATGCTAATACAGATTACTTTTGTTTTGTAGAGCTGCAAATAATTTTTATCTTACAGAAAATATTTCATTTTATGGCCTGTAGGATATTAACCAATATTTAAATAACACATAACTTGTATCCTAATATTGCTTGCAAATTCCAAGCTTTTCAAATTTTGAACTCTTTTTAACCTCTTAGTGATTCTCAATTAGTTAAATAAGACATTTTATATTTGTATAATAGTCACTTTTTGAGGGGAAACATTCTTTAACAACATCTACTTTTCATTCTTATTTTACTGTTGATCGATTCTGTGAGGTCTCTCCAGTTTTAATTAAAGTTATTCTTGCTTTTTCTCGCATTAATGGAGTCTAGAAACACGAGGTTGTTCTTTTTTTATTAGAGTATATATTTAGGGTGTACAACATGATGTTCTAACATAATGAAATGATTACTCCAGTCAAGAAAATTAGCATACCTATATCCTCAGCAAAGAAGGCTCATTAAAAGACTTCACAACCGTCTCTTCACCCACTGAATAAATTTGCAGACTTTCTTCTTTCCTTTTTGGTTTTATTTTTGTTTTCTCATGTTCATGTTACCCTCTAGGGATATGACCTAAAATTGGAAATATAGCTTCGCTAATAGACCAAACTGTTAGGTGGAGTGGACAATTGCCACAATTTTTCTTATAGACTGTTCCTTATTTGATTTATTTCTATTTTACATTCAGGGGGTACATGTACAGGTTTATTACATGGTTATATTGAGTGATGCTAAGATTTGGGTTTATAGTGAAATCATTACTCAAACAGAGAACATAGTACCCAATAGTTTTTAAAGCCTCACTCCCTCTCTTTCTCCCTTTCCCTTATAGAGTCTCTAGTGTCTATTGTTTTTATTTTAATTTTTTAATTTTTAATTTTTATTTTTTGAGTTGGAGTCTCACTCTGTCTCCCAGACTGGAGTGCAGTGGCCACTCCCGGCCATTGTAGCCTCGGCCTGCTGGGCTCTGGGATCCTTCCGCCTCAGCCTTCTGAGTAGCCGGAATTACAGGCATGCACTACCACGACCGGCTGATTTTTTAAATTTATTTTAGAGATGAGGTCTCGCCAAGTTGCCCAGGCAGGTCTCGAACCTGTGGGCTCAGGCAATCCACTCACCTCAGCCTCCCAAAGCCCGGGACTACAGGCTGAGTCACCAAGTCTGGCTTTATTGTTTTTATTTTTATGTTCATGTGTAACTACTGTTTAGCTTCCACATATAAGTGAGAAGATGTGGTATTTGATTTTCTGTTTCTGTGTTAATTCAATTAAGATAATGTCTTTCAGCTGCATTTTCAGACGCAATTTCATTTTTTATGGCCACATAGAATTCCACAGTGTATATGTACATGCTCTTTATCCAGTTCTCCATTGATGGACACTTACATTGATCCCATGACTTTGTTATTATGAAGAGTGGTGCAATAAACATACGAGTGCAGTTACCTTTTAGATAAAATGATTTATTTTCCTTTGGGTAGATCTTCAGTAGTGGGATTGCTGGAGTTATTTGAGAAATTTCCACACTGTTTTTCTTTTCTTTTCTTTTCTTTTTCTTTTTCTTTTTTTTTCTTTTGAATTGGAATATCACTCGGTCGCCCAGACTGGAGTGCAGTGGCTGCTCCCAGCCACCCCAGCCTCACCTGCTGGACTCCGGCGATCCTTCCGCCGCAGCCTTCCGAGTAGCCGGAATTACAAGCATGTGCTACCACACCCGGCTGATTTTTTGCTTTATTGTAGAGATGCAGTGTCGCTGCCCAGGTGGGTCTCGAACCCTCAGTCTCAGGTAATCCACTCACCTCGGCCTCCCAAAGGCGCGGGATTACAGGCTGAGCCACCGAGCCCGGCCACACTGATTTTCATAAGAGGTGAACTAATTTACAGTCCCAGCAACAGCATATAGATATTCTCTTTTCTTGGTCTTTACTTACCACATTCTGGTATCCTTCATATTTGTTATAGTTCTTCAAAAATTGTGAGCAGTCTACCTATCTACCTATTTACATCTTGCAATTCAACATTTTTTTGCATAACTCTTCACAATTAAGAAAGGAAATATCTATCTTAAATGAGTTGCTATCTTAAAACCTCCTAAAACACAATTTATGCTACTTGAAATTCTAATGTTTTATTTTCCCTGCTAGTATTTTTTTATGAAGAAGATAACTTTGTCTTTTTTTTTGGTTTTTAAATTTTTTTAGAGGCAGAATCCCACTCTGTTTCTCAGGTTGGAATGCAGTCACATCATCACAGTTCACTGCAGACATGAACACCTGGACTCAAATCATGCCCTCTCCTCAGTCTCTCATGTAGCTGTAACTACAGGCATGTGACACCATGCTTAGCTAATTTAAAAAATGTTTTGTAGTAACATGGCTTTGCTATGTTGTCAAGGCTGGTCTCAAACTTCTGGTTTTAAACAATTCTACTATCTACTTTCTTATCTTTTGGGACATTTTTGTGAATTAATCTAATTTTTAAATGTTACTTTTATGAATTTTGAACTTCTTATTGCACATAATAAGAATAGGAGAAATTCACCACTTAAAAATGTTCAAAGACCTTTTAATTAAAAATCGAATCATATGACATTAATTTCCATTAATCTTTAGCTGACTAACCTTCATCTTTATTGTCCTATGACATCTGAAAAAGGCATTTAATTACAATCATATGCACACACCTTTTCAAAATTTTTTTTGTTATTTCGCAAAGCTTTCTTAGTTCAATTTTATTAATATCCTTCATAAGTTATTTTGCGTTTTTGTGACATTTAAGTAATACATTTCTCTGTTTTTACTTTGCATTTCTAAATTTACTGTCTTTCTCTATCCATTTAAAAGATATCATTTTTTTAATTAAAAAGAAAGAGAAGAGGAAATACTTATCCACCAAACATTGTGTTAAGCTTAACAGATATTATGTTATTTGATATTCACCATAATCTTTGGAAATCAGCATGGATATTTCCACTTTGGAATTGAAGAAGCTGAGGCTTAGAGAAGATTGCATAGTATGGTGGAAAGGGAAATAGTTTTTCTGACTCAAAATACATGATCCTTTGTCTTAAACTGATTATAGCAAGGTCATAGATTAGAGATGAGTAGAACAATATTTTAGAAAATCAATGTTGGCAGTATAACCACAAAACTGAAGGAATAAACAACTAGAGACAAGAAAGTTCTTTGGGAAACTAGTAACAATGACATTAACCAAAGTAGTGAAAACAGAGAAGAAGATATAGGCTTAAGAAAACAATATTTAAGACGTAAGCAGGAATAAGTGAACTAGGAAATTAGAGATTAAAGGCTGACTTTTGAGGATTAACTGTAAGAGTTGCATGTAATGAATATGTGCAAAATAACCTAAGGTTCTACTACTCAAAGTGTGATTTGAAGTTACAGCATTAACATCACTTGTAAGCTTTTAAAAAATTCAAATATTCAAGTTCCATCCCTGAACCACTGTGGTGGCTTAAAATATGTCCACAGATTCTCTGCTACTCCTTACTTCCTCTACCTTAAAGATGGGTCAGATTGTGTGACTCACTTCTAACAAATAAATGAAAAGTAGAAGTGATAGTGTATGACTACAGAGACTATATCATAATAGGCACCGAATTTTCTTTTTGCTCTCATTTGGATTGCTCACTTGGAGGAATGCCAGCTGTCATATCACAAGGAACCACAAACAACTCATGGAAAGCACCATTCTGCAAAATACTAAAAATTTCTGCCAACAGTCTTGTGTGAATGAAATATCTGGCAACAACACCTCTTTGGATGACTGTAGCCCTAGTAAACAGCTTGACTGAAACTTTCGGAGGGACACACCCAGCCAAGCTGTTCTTGATTTCCTTACCTTTAAAAGCACTCAATAAACCAGCTCTTGGATTCCTGACTCACATAATTCATGTAAGATGATAAATGTTTATTGATTTAAGCTGCTCTGTTTTGAGGCAATATTTAATGCAGCAATAGATAATTAATATCCACACAACTGGAATTTCTAAGAATGGTGCCCTTTATTTCAGATGATTCAATGAGTCCTCCAGGTGATTCCAATACATACCAAAGTCTGATAACAATTAATTAAAATAAGAAAGAATGTAATCCGTTTGAATATATTGACATTATTTAAAAGAAGACTGTGCAAAGATATGGGAATGTTGATCAAGGGGCGAAGGATGACAATGGCCAAATATTTCTAGGAAAGAAGGTGCCTTTGTTATCAGATTTGGAATAGTTTTAACTCTAACCTAGAGCTATTCCTAATGATACAGGAAACTATTTAACCAATGATTCTGTAACATTTCATCATCTATATATAAAAATAGACAGTTACTTCTCAATTATAAATGGAAATAAATTTCAGATGTACTAAAGCCCCCAGCATGAAGGCAAATACTATCTAACATTATCCACTTATCTATCTCTCTATCATCTATCTATCTATCATCTACCTATATCTATGATCTATCTATAAGTGGTACCGTATCTCTATGCCAACAGGATAAACATAAAGCAATAAACAAATAGAAAATATACATCATAACCAAAAAACATTCATTAATTCATGTACAGTATAAACTAGGTAATTCTGAGACAAAAAGTCATTTTGCAGAAACTTAAAAAATGAATATGAAGTCTCAAATAATCTCAAATAACCAAGACATCTTGAAAGAGCCAACAAAGCTAGAGACCTCACACTTCCAGATTTTAAAATAAATTACAAAACTACAGTAAAGCATTGTAGTACTTGCATAAAGACAGTCATATAGAATGATTAAATAAAATAGAGAGACTAAAATTAAATCTTTGTTTATATGATTAGATGATCATTAGCAAAGGTGGAAAAAGCATTTAACAGGGGAAAAAATAGTCTCCAACAAATTGTACTGGGAAAACTGCTTATCTCATACCACGTACAAAAACATAAAACCTGAAAGTATAAAACTCCTAGAAGATAGCACAAGAGAAATCTTCATGTCATTGGAATGGGAAATTGTTTCTTGCTTATTACACAAAAAGTGCAGACAACAAAAACAAAAATAAACACTTCAAACTACTACAAACTTAAACATTTTTGTGCAACAAAGGATGCTACCAACCTTAAAAAAAAAAAAAAAGCAATCTATGAAATGTGAGAAAATACTTTAAAATCATATATTGGGTAAGGAGTTAATATCCAGACTATACAAAGAACTCCTATAAGCCAGTAACTAAAAAGCAACTTGATTAAAAATGGGCAAAGGACTGGAACAGGTATTTCTCCAAAGAAGGCATACAAATGAATAAGAAGCATATAAAAAGTGCTCGAGGTGTTTTGTATTATGAAATATCAGGGAAAAACAAATCAAAACCAAAAAGAGGTATTATCTCACACCTGTTAGGTTGTCCACTCTCAAAAAAACAGAAAATAAATGTTGGTGAAGTTGTGAAAAAAGTGAAACCCTTCTGCCCTGTCATTGTGATTATAAAATGGTGCAGTTGCTATGAAAAACAGTATGGAGGTTCCTCAAAAAATTAAAAAAAGAACCATCATATGCTCCAGCAATTTCACTTCTGGGTATACTTTCAAAATAATTGAAAACAGGATCTCAAAAAGTTGTTTGCACAACCATGCCATTGAAACATTAGTCACAATAGACAAAATGTGGAAATAACCTAAATGTCAATCAATAGATTAAAAGATGAATAAAGTATGGTATATGTATACAATTGAATGTTACTCAGCTTTAAAAATGAAAAAAAATTCCTATAATATTCTACAACATGGATGAACCTTGAAGACAAAGTAAAATAAGTCAATCACAAATAGTATACGTGACATTATTACACTTATATGAAGTATCTAAAGTAATCAAACTCAGAGATACAGAAAGTAGAGTGGTGGTTTTCAAGGGCTGGATGGAGGGAGAAATGGTGGACTGTTGTTCGTTTAATATAGAGTTCCAGTCAAAAAAGATGGAAAAGACTTACAGATCTGTTGTACAATACTGTGAATATAGTTACCAATGCTGTGCTGTATACTTAAAATGTGGGAATACATTTACAGTATATGTTTTTTACCACAGTAAAAGGACACAAGCATAAAAGATAAAGACATAAAAGATTTTCTTAAAAAGCTGGCAAGACACAAAATGGCATGGAGGCATGTTAAACTTATTGTTAAGTGAAGAAATCCACTCTGAAAAGGCAGCATACTCTATGAATCTCACTATATGACATTTTGGAAAGGACAAAACTATAGTAATAGTATAGATATCAGTGGTTTTCAGGGAAGTGTGACAGCTAATTTTGCATATCGACTTGATTAGGCCATGGTAGCTAGATATTTGATAAAACATTATTTTAGATGATCTTAAATGTTTAGATTTTTAATGAGAATAATATTTGTCAGTAGACTTTGAGTAAAGTGGATTACCATCCATAATGTAGGTAGACCTCATCTAATCAGTTGACATCTTAAACCCCATTACCTTAGAATTTCATTTCATTATTTATTTGTTCAAACCCATAGAATGTACAAAATCAAAATTTCCATAAACTTAAAATAGCTATGAAAATAAAATCCATGGGTTTGTGTGACTATATCTAAATGTATAAATGAATAAATATATATATATAAATATTATGTTCTGGTAAGAAATTTTTTTTTCTATCTACCATAAACTTAAATCCATAGACTGGAGTCCTGTGAGACATTGTGACCCACATATGTAAAAAGCCTCTATCCTTATGGAGGCTGGAAAATAGTATTATTTCTTTGTAGATATTAAACTACTTCTTTTGAAATTATCCCCTAATGTGAGTACATAATAATAAGCTAAATTTATTTTTCTTAAGCTGAATGTAAATATCAATATCAAATAGAAAAGGTGTGTGGGAGTTGAAGTCAGTATAACCGTAGCAAAATGCACAGTTTTGTACTTATTCAATGACAGTGTTATATATAAAAGCAATGAAAAGATTTCTCATTCTTTTATTGTAGTTTGTATTTATGTTGACATCTCATATTGTGTGTTTGTAAATCAGTGTTTCTCACTCCTGTAAGTTTCTGAAAAAACTTCCAACTGGCCCAGAAAAGGAAACCACTTTTTTTTTTGTTATAACATGCATGCTTTTTCACATTTCAATGTTTCTGGAATCATAATAACATAATAGATTTACACATTTAATACAGTGTTCCTTTTCTGCCATTAAAGCTATTATTAACTCAATAATGCATCTTAAAACTGAAGTTTTTAGAGTAGAACAAATATGGGCATTATTAGTAGAAGGTTCTCTACTTTTTGGAGTTTCTGCTGCTCAAATTGGTCTTTTGGTAACATTCATCCAACAGTGTTTACTAGATGACTGAGACATCCTCTTTTAACATCTAACATTTGTTTTCTAATATTAAAAATTAAAATCACGGTTTTAATACTCTTTTATAAAATGAGTATACTTTGTGTTTTGATAAAACATGCAAACATATGCAAATGAAGCATAGAGTTGGGTCTAAAAAATTAAAAATCGGTGTTAGCCTACTGGTGCTAGATACGAACCAAACATTATTGCACATTTAATAACAATAAAAACATGGCATTTCTGAGTTTTCATATGGACAAATTAAGTGCTGCATGATATGTTACTGAAATTATCAGCTTTGCCAGTTGCTTAGCCATTTTTGTTCTAGACATTTTGGATACTTGCATAATATCTTCAAAATGAAAATAAAGTAAGCCATTGGCAAAGTCTGATAAGTAGCTGAACTTACTTTCTAACAAGTAATAAAACAGTTATTTAATAGTTGCTTAATTAAGATGGCCAATTTTATAAGATGAACAGTATCACTAGAAATCCAAATATATGCTACATACAAAAGTAGGAGTTATGATTAAACTATATGTGATGTCATTTTTATATGTCAAGAACAGTCAAATATTAGCAATTTAATATGGTCTAACAGTAAAATATTTTCCCAAATTCTTTTTAATAAAACAAATATAAAGAAATACAACATGATATTTTGATATAATAGTGAAAATATTACTACAGTTAAGCAAATTAGCATATCCATATTTTTATAGTTGCGTATGTGTGTGAGGTGAGATATTTGTCAACTTTAGTATGCTAACCATACTTTAATGGCTGTCAAAACTTTTTGTTTTGCAACAAAAATAAATCTCTCTTGCTTTATCAACTAATGTATGGGGTTGATAAACAATATATGATTAGCCAAGCAAAGGCAATTTGATCCACTAATTAAGGCTTTCTTATCATCGAATTTTCAATATGTGAAGTAAGGAAATAGGATCAATGTTAATAGCAAGAATTTAATGTGTTACAGGAACAATAATTCCAAAGTTTGAGTTTTATAGTTTTAATTTTTGACATTGTGCAAATTTTGACATTGAGCCTTATTTCGAATAATATAATTGGTTAAAAATGTGCATGTACTTAGTTGACTACAATAATGCATAGTTACGCCTTCCACTGCATAACAGAAACGGTAATGGACGATCAATGCCAGCATGGTTTGTCTTTTATTTGAATGTTATGGTAATGAATTGCAGTCTTCCATGATGCTCCTAGTCCTCTTTTTATATTGTTTATCAAAGTTAATGATTTTCTGTGGCCCAGGCTATGAACATCAGTCATCTTCAAATCCTCTCTTCTCACCTCTTCCTTGCTTAAAAACTTATGACTACTTTTGCCTATAAAATCAAATACAAATTAATTGTATGTCATGAAAATAATTTTAAAAATCAGCTCCAATATATTTCCAGACTCATTTCCTGACACTTCAAAGCTTAACATTGCCACAGATAGCACTTAGGACCAGTCTCATCAAATTGAACACATGTACACTTATATTGCTTGTACTTGTATGTACTTGCATGTGCTATTCTAGTTGAATGAATAAAATTATACTAAGCTACAGAAAATAAAAATGCTAATCTGTACTCTAAAAATTATATATCTTGATTTCAAAGCAAACTCTGAAACTTTATAAATCCTTTGAAATGTGTTCAAATGTTTAATGAACTTAAGACCAACTTTGTGTTAATTAATGACACTATGTGTGCCACGTATTGGTAAGTATATTTGTCATTAAGCATGATCTAGGCCTGTAATCATACTGAAAAGGACAAAATTTGGGATTTTTATTTTTCAAAACTGTTACACTAAAATGTGGGATATTTTTCTTTTCTTTGTCTACTTAGAGTTATTGGAAGAATCAGTTGAGAACATAGGTGAACTAACAGTACAAATCATATTTAGCTAAATAAATATAAGGTAATAGTATTATATTAAATCCTTGGTAACAGACATTATTATCATTTTCTTAGAAGAAAGTATGCAGGGAGATATGCAAAACAAATAAACCATTAAACCAAACTTAGTGCATATCATCAGCCACATACTATGTTCAAAATCATTGGGGTTAAAAGGAATTTTAAAACAGCACAAAACAAAAAGACCTTGAGATATTCACAGAGTACTCAAAAAAAGAAAAAAAAATTATTCAGTTTCAAAAGTATTTTATAAAAATATAAAGCATGAACAGATGTAGAGGCCGATTATTCTTCTCAGGAGGAAACATAGGGAAGTTAACATTTAAGAACTCCATACCTTTGATTAGTATCACCATAATTGCAAAATAAAGTGAGAAAGTAAGTTTGACACAGCAACTTTCTTTATGTTATATATCCTAATGCTTTTTCAATAAATAAACCTTTGTTATATCTAGGCAAAGAAACTTTCTGTGTAGCAGTGCCCACATGTTGGCCCAGACAAGGTTACTAAAAAATCAAGGAAGTTCGGATGCCATTACAATCGAAGACTATAACTGGTAAGCATTCCTAAACTAGTTGCCACAATATGCAATGTTGTTTTCAGCTATGTGTAAATATTTACATGTTTATTTTTTAAAAAATGCTTGTGTGTTCAGAAAGTTCCTTTGTTAAAAAATTAAAGTAAACCTCCTTGAATGAAGACAGAGTTACTACCAAACATCTTCTGATATTGACAAATGCTCAGTGTGAGAAAGCACAGAAAAATATTCTGTTATGATTAGGCATCACAACCAGAGTGCTTAGAAAAGCACAGCCGAGTGGGGGGAAAGAGCATAGACTTGCAGTTTAAGCTGTTTTGATTCGAATCAAGTTGTGCAATTTACTAGCTGTATGATCTTGAGTATATTACTTACATCTTAATCTTCTCATCTGTAAAATGGGAGCAGTTATGGTCCTACCTTCTTAGGTCGTGAATGTTAAGTAAACTAATATATGTGAAACCTAAGAACAGTACCTGAAACAGAATCACAGTGAAATGACTGTTTATTGTAGCCTACAGGGTGTTCAAGGACTTGTGAAAATGCTTGAAAACTGACAAGTGTGTGTATAGGACGCCACCAGATTTACTACATTAAAAGTAAGAAATAATTAATTGTTTAAAAATATAAAGTTACATAAAATACATTAACTTTTTAGAAAATAGTTTTAAAAATTATCAGTGCAAGTCCAAAAATGAACCCTAATACAAGTTATAGACTTTTGGTGATAGTGATGTGTTTATGTCAGTTCATCAATAGTAACAAATATTTCACTCAAGAAATGTTGACGGTAGAGAAGGTTATGCCTATGTGTGGGTATATAAACAGTCTCTGTACTTTCCATAAAATGTTGCTGTGTATCTAAAACTGCTTTAAAAAATAAAATCTTTATATAAAATTATATTTCCAGGTTATATTTTCTCACTTCACAAGAATTCACAAATATGTCCTATGATTGCTGCAGAATTGTAGACAATTGTAAAGTAAATTAATTTACTATATCACAATTCACTGCTGGTGGGAATCTAAACTAGTGCAAACTCTTTGGAAGACAGTGTGGTGATTTCTGAAAGAACTAGAAATTGACCTTCCATATAACCCAACATTCCCCTGTTGGGAATATACCCGGAGGAGCTCAAATCACTCTACAAAAAAGATACCTGCACACGTATGTTTGTTGCAGCTCTGTTCACAATAGCAAAAACATGGAACCAATCATGTTGCCCATCAAAGCTGGACTGGATAAAAAAATGTGGTATATATACACAATGGAATATTATGCAGCCATAAAGAAGGACAAATACATGAACTTCACAGCAACTTAGATGGATTTGGAGTCGGTCATACTCAGTGATCTATCACAGAAACAAAGAACAAAGTATCATATGTTCTCACTCATAAGTGGAACTTGAACAATTATAATACTATAATAAAGCATTTGGCAGTAATGGGAAAATGTCACGGAAGGGGGGTGGGATTGGTGGCTGAGGGAAACTGCTAGGGGAGGGAGGGCATACCTCATCAACAAGGGTACCTGCATAATCAAAGTTTGTATACCTAACCCTGAATTGTACGCCACATCCTTATAATAAAATAAAAATCTTATGAGGAAATGTAAAAAAAAAATCAGATACTAATAATAAAAATTATCTCAAATATTTTATAGATAAAAGCAACATTTAACACATCATATGAATTCTGTTGATATTCTGTGAGATATAATCTCTAACAAAAAGTGCATTTAGAGCCTCCCAAAGTCTTCAACTGGCTGCATTCAGGCTTCTCAATATAATTAACCTGTCAGAAAACTGGAATGAGATATTGAAGTTCTACTTTATCTAATTAAACAGAATTGGATCATTGCTATGTAGTCAGCCTCCTTTCCAAGTGCTTTATTAATGTCTGTATTACCAAAGACACCATAAAAACTGAAAATGCCATCACCTGGGTAATTTTTCAGTATGATGCTGAAGAACCATTTTGATTGCATCCTTTCTTTATCTGCATGAAAATATTGATTTTCCATTCCCTCAATAAAATGGGTATCTTTCAAGGCTAAAACATTTGTATAATTAGCTATCAAGGGAAATGTTACATGAGTACCTGGTAGGTCCTAATCAAAATCATGTGTTAGATTGAGTTCATAAAACTTTTTACTTATACAACATGTGACTTGTCCTTGGTCAGTTAATTGAAAATGCCAGTTAAAGTATGGCATCATAAAAATAAGAAATATGCCTTTAACATTTCTTATTTGTGTATCCATCATGGACATTTAGGTTACTTCCATATCTTGGTTACTGTGACAAATGCCACAACGTGCGTGGAGAACGAGTAACTGAGATACTGATTTCATTTTCTTTGGCTAGACACCCAGAAGTGAGATTGACGGATTATATGGTAGTTCTATTTTTAATTTTTTTGAAGCAACTTAATAGTGTTGTTCCTAATGGTTGTGCCTATTTACATTACCACCAACAGCATACAAGTTTTTCCCCCACTTTCTCATCCACATTTATCTCTTCTCTTTTTGATACTAGCCATCGTAACAGATATAAGTTGGTGTCTCTTTGTGTCTCTGATTTGTATCTCTCGATGTCTCTAATGATTAGTGATTTTGAGCACCTTTTTATTTCCTTGTTGGTCATTTGTATTTCCTTTTGTAATAATGTTTATTCATGTTCTTTGCTGATTTTAAAAATCAGGTTATTTGTTTTGTTTTATTTTTAAATATTAGAGTGTGAGAGTTCTTTATATGTTTTGAATATTAACACTTTATCTGATACATGACTGGCAAATATTTCCCCCATTTATACATTGCTTTTAAAAAATTATTATTTGCCATTATTTTTATTTTAATGATGTGAGGTACAATTCAGAGTCAAGTATAAAAATGGTCATTATGCTGGTACCATTGTCGATAAGGTGTGCCTACCCTCCCCTGGCAGTTTTCCCACTACTGCCAAGCTCTTTCTTATAGTATTATGGTAATTGTTCAAGGTCCCCTTATGAGTGAGAGCATGTAGTACTGAGTTACTTGTTTCTGTGATAGATCACTAAGTATTATAGACTCTAAGTCCATCCAGGTTGCTGCAAAGTTCATAATTTTGTCCTTCTTTGTGGTTCTGTAATATTCCATCATGAATATGTATCACATTTTTTATCCAGTTCTCTTTCAATGGGAAGCACAGTTGGTTCCATGTTTTTGCTGTTTGAATGATGCTGCAATAAACATGCATGTGCAGGTATCTTTTTCAAAGAGTGATTTGAGTTCCTCTGGGTATATTCCCAGAAGGGGGATTGCACAGTCATATGGAAGTTGCTTTTTAGATCTTTTATGAATTACCACATTGTTTTCCACAGAGGTTGTACTAGTTTATGTGTGTACACTACTTTTTTAATTTGTTGATTGTTTCCTTTGCTCTGCAGAAACGTTTTAATTTGATGTACTCTCACTTGTTTACTTTTGCTTTTTTTTACCTATGCTATTGGTGCCACATCCAAAACATCATTGCCAAGACCAATGTCAAGGAACTTTTTTTCCTATGTTCTCATCTAAGAGTTTTACTATGTCAGATCTTACATTTAATTTTTAAAAATATTTTATAAATTTCAAATTAATTTTTGTGTATGTTTAAGACAAGGATCTGGTTTCATTTTTTTATGTATGGAATATCTAGTTTTCCCACCATTTATTGAAGGCAGTGTCTTTTCCACATTGTGCATTGTCAGAATCCTTGTCAAAGATTAGTTAACTATATAAGCCTGGGTTTATTTCTGGATTATCAATGTTGCTTCATTGATCTATGTGTCAGTTTTTATGCCAATACCATATTGTTTTAATTACTACAATAAAGGATAAAATATGTGATGCATATAAATATACAATAGAATATTATTTAGCCATTTAAAGGAGAACAATTTGGCATTTATGTTAACATAAATAAACCTGGAGTACATTATACTAATGTACTTAATTCACACTAATAAGTGAATTAAACCAGTCACAGAAAAACAAATACTGTATAATCTCATTTATATGTAGAATCTACAAAAGTTGAACTCATAGAAACACACTGTAAAATAAATTGGTCTCTGTTTTTGCAATTAGCCATGCTATTTGCAACATTATTATATATTATTTTATTACAGACATTGATATTGTAATAAAATAATAAGAATTATCTCTAGCCCTTTACAGGGGTTCATCTTAGTCTTATTATTTTATTAATTAATTCATGTAAAGATTAATTTTTGTGTCAATTTGACTAGGTCATCATATTTGATTTTTGGTTAAACATGAAACTAAATATTGTTGTGAAGGCATTATTTTAGATGTGATTAACATTTTAATAGTAGACTTCGAGTAAAGCAGATTACCTTCCATAATGTGATCGGGCCTCAACCAATAGATGGAAAGTTGTAAGAGAAAAAAGAAAAAAAAAAATTAAACCTTCCACTTCCAGACTACCTTTGAATTCAAGCTGCAATATCAACTTTTTTCTCGGTCTTCAGTCTTCCAGCCCTCCCTGCACATTTTGAACTTGCCAACCTCCCAACATCTGAGCCAATACTGTTAAATAAATTCTCCATCTTTCTCTCTTTCTCTCCTCTCTCTGTCTCTCACACATGCACACAAATACACACATGCATGCACACACACATATACATTTTAACCATTCAGTTTCTCTGGAGAACCCCTTGATGATGAAATCCTTTTGTTAGCAGTTTTTAAATATAATACTATATATAAATATATAGTACATAAAAGTTGTGAGCACTGAGAGAGAGCTCTATTTTATTTTATTTTATTATAGAGATGTGGGGTACAGTGAGGATTAACTACATAAGTAGGCAGCTTTAAGATTTCTATTAATATGATATTTGGAATGTTGAACAATATATATAATATCATTTTTATTCTTTTATTCAGCCATTTTAGGTACACTAAAGAAGCTGTATATTTGTGTCTATACTATTTATAGATATAATTACATCACTGTTATGTGTTCAAAGATATAATTGTAAAGCATTTTTTAGACTATACAGTCTAGTGTAAGATGAATTATTAACATCAAAGAACATGTCTCGAATTTTCCTTCCAAATAGTAAAATATTAATAAGGTAAAAACCAAACAGTGCTGCACTGAAGCAATCAGCAGATTAAATAATCCAGAATGATTATTCCTGAAATAGATTATAATAAGAGCATTTAACATTTGATAAAGAGTCCATTTTGAACTGATGAGATAAAACATGCAATTCAAAAAATAATATAAAAAAGTTATTCAAAAATAAATTGTTTTAATTTAACCAGTTACTTTATTTTTTAATTATATTTTATTTTAGATTCAAGGGGTGAGTGAGATTTGTTACATAGGTATATTGTGTGATGGCTAGGTTTGGACTACTGTTGAGCATCCCATCACACTCTAATGAGCATGGTATTTGATGGGTGGTTTTGGAGTCCTTTTCTTTTTTGAATTGGAGTATCACTCTGTTGCCCAGACTGGAGTGCAGTGTTATGCTCCCGGCCACCGCAGCCTCGACCTGCTGGGCTCCAGTGATCTTTCCGCCTCAGTCTTCCAAGTAGCTGGAACTACAGACGTACACTACCGCGCCGGGCTAACTTTTTTGATTTATTGTAGAGATGAGGTCTCGCCAAGTTGGCCAGGCGGGTCTCGAACCCGCAGGCTCAGGCAATTCACTCACCTTGGCCTCCTAAAGCGCGGAATTACAGGCTGAGCCACCGAGCCAGGCCTGCAGTCCTTATTCTGCTTCCTCCTTCCCCTCTTTAGTGGTCCCCAGGATCTATTGTTCTCATCGTTGTGTCCATGTATGCCTAGCGTTTAGTTCCCACTTACATGTAAGAACATGAGGCACTCAGTTTTCTGTTTCTGTGATCATTCTCTTAGAATGATGGCCTCCAGTTATATCCATGATGCTGCAAAGGACATGACTTTCTTCTTCTTGTGGCTGCAACAAGTTACTTTGAAGCAAAATAAATTCTTGCTGTGTTAAAAAGTAAAATGCAAAATGTAAAAAAAAAAGGGAATAAAATAAACTGCAGATGACCATTTAACTAATCTCATGAAAAACAAGACTTCCTAAGCATTAAAAAAATGATAGAAAAGAAAATAATTTATGTTTTAGATGACCTATACCTGTTAATATTTCTTAATGAAAGTTATCTGTAGATGGTGAGACCACAAACGATTTTTTTCTTTTGTACCTTTGCAAGTATTTTAAGTTTTCTGCAATGAGTATAAATGAATAGCTTAGTCATCAAAAGTGCAAAGCTGTAAAATTATCCAAAGCAGTACATAATTGCAATAGCAGATTAGCTGTCTTTGATTTGCTTGTGTGTGTGTGTGTGTGTGTGTGTGTGTGTGTGTGTGTGTGTGTGTATGTGTGTGCGCGCGCACCCTGCTGACATAATGAGATTTAAGTTGGAAGAAAGAGAAATAAAAACTACTTCTTTTCCTCCTGGGCTCCCTCTTTGGTCTGAATGTTCGCCCCCCCATTCATATGCAAAACCTAATCACCAAAGTGATGATGTTAGCAGGTAGGGCTTTTTGGAAGTAATCAGATCATGAGGAAGAGACCCTTATTAGTGGGATTAGTAGCCTTATAAAAGAGGCCTGAGAGAGACTCCTCACTCCTTTTGACACATGAGAATACAACAAGAAGGCAAACATTAGAAGGAGGCCCTCACCAAATGCCAAACTTGCTTTGATCTAGAACTTTTAAGTCTTCAGAAGTGTGAGAAATAAGTCTGTTATTTATTAATGACCCAGTTCATGATATTTTGCTATAGCAACTGGAATGGACTATGACAGCTAGTCAAAAATGATTGCTGAAGCATATTGCTTCTGGACTCTACTTTAAAGATGAAACAGACTTGCTAGTTTCCTATAATGTGATCTACCTCTGAAAATAAACGGGATTCCTCTAAGTGATTTAAAAACATAAAAAATATAAATCGGGGCCAGGTTCTGTGGCTCAGTCTGTAATCCCAGCAGTTTGGTAGGCTAAGGGGAGTGGATTGCCTGAGCCTGGGTGTTCGAGACCAGCCAGGGCAACTTGGCGAGCCCCCGTCTCTACAATAAAATAAAAACATTAGCCAGCGTGGTAGCATGCACCTATAGTTTTGGCTACTTGGAAGGTTGAGGCAGGACAATCGCAGGAGCCTAGCAGATCGACGCTGGGTTGGCTGTGAACTTGCCACTGCACTCCAGCCTGGGCAACAGATTGAGACTCCAACTCAAAAAAAAAAAAGAAAAAGAAAGAAAAAAAACCATATATATAGATACATATAAATCAGAAAATATTACCCTTCATAAATGTTTGTATAGTATTTTTATACATATCACTGAAAATTCATAAGTGTTTATTCTCTTTAGAATCATAAATAGACTAATAATATTCTCCATGGTCTATTCAATTAACACTATGTAAACTTACCTAATAAAGTTCCATATGCATAGTGGGTGCTTAATGTATGTTCAATTGATAAGTATTTGAAAAATATTCAAATACAAGCTATGAGACACTGAGTAGAACATTAATATGCTTAATCGTCCTCTAACTTACTACAATTATAATCTGCAAATATGATTTTGTGCTGTTCTCAAACATTAATATGCTATTACATAGTAAAAATATCTCTATGTATTTTGTCTGTCTATGGACCTGTCTTTTCACTCAAGGTTTTGAAAAGTTTGATCTTCTATAAATCAGTTATTTTCTCAGAGGTTGCTATCACCATGATCACACATGGCATCACCATGATCACAAAAGGCAGTACATGCCTTTTATTTTTATTTTATTTATTTATTTATTTTTGATTTGGAGTCTCACTCTGTCACCCAGGCTAGAGTGAAGTGGTACACTCATGGGCATCCCAGCATCGACCTGCTGAACTCCAGAGATCCTTCAGTCTCAGATTTCCAAGTAGCTGGAATTACAGGCATGCACTACCACACCCGGCTGTTTTTAAATTTTTTTTTTTCTATTGCAAAGACAAGATCTCGCCAAGTTGCCTGGGATGGCCTCGAACCCACAGGCTCTGGAAATCCACTCACCTTGGCCTCCCAAAGTGCTGGGATTACAGGCTAAGCCACCAAGCCCGGCTGGCATGTCTTTTAAACCTTCCCCATATGGTGGGCAATTTTCTCAGCACATATGCAAGAATAAATAAAAAACACATCAATACTATAAGATGAATTTCTTTTTATTTACTTATTTTTTACTTTTATTTTCTTTGAGTTGGAGTCTCACTCTGTCGCCCAGACTGGAGTGCAGTGGCCGCTCTCAGCCACTGCAGCCTCGACCTGCTGGGCTCCGGCGATCCTTCCGCCTCAGCCTTCCAAGTAGCCAGAATTACAGGCATGCACTACCACGCCCGGCTGATTTCTTGATTTATTGTAGAGATGAGGTCTCGCTGCCCAGGCGGGTCTCGAACCCGCGGGCTCAGGCGATCCACTCACTTCAGCCTCCCAAAGGCGTGGGATTACAGGCTGAGCCACCGAGCCCGGCGAATTTCTTTTTAAATAAAATGAACCTGTCATAAATTTTTCAATGGAGATGAATTACAGCACTACATGTAAACCATTGATTCGCATATTTTTGCCAATTATTCATCCACATTTTCTTTATAAATTCGTCCATTAATGGACTTGAGTTGTTTCTGTATTTTGACTGTTGTGAATATTACTTCAATGAACATGAGAGTGCAGATTTCTCTTTGACATACTGATTTTATGTTCTTTGGATACATACTCAGATTTAGGATTGATAGATCATATGATAGTTCTGTTTTTAGTGTTATAAGGAACCTCCAGACTGTTTCTTATATGGTTGTGCTAATTTATATTCAGAGCAGTAGAGTACATGAGTTCTCTTTACTCAAACTTTCCTTCAGCACTTGTAATATTTTGTCTATATGATCAAAGCTATTCTAAATGATGTAAAGTTATATCTCATTGTGGTTTTAATTTGCATTTTCCTAATGATTTGTGATGTGCATTTTTTCATATACCTGTTGACCATTTATAGTCTTTTGAGAAATGTCTATTCAGGACATTTGCTCATTTTAAAAAATTGGGTTATTTGTTTACTTGCTATTGAGTTGTGCGTGTCCCTTCTATATTTTTATTACTAACCCTATGCAAGTGTTTTCTCCTGTTTTCCAAAGTTGTCACTTCACTGATTGTTTTCTTGGCTGTGCTGAAGCTTTTTAGTTTGATGTAATATTATTTGTCTAATTTTACTTTTGTTGCCTGTGCTTTTGAGTTTATAGTCAATAAATCATTGGTCAACAAAATGTTGTAGAGCTTTTCCCCTGTGTTTTATAATAGTTTTACAGTTTGGGTCTTATATTAAAAGCTTTAATTCATTTTGAATTGATTTTTGTACACAACATAAGATAAAATTCTAATTTTATTCTTCTGGAAGTGACTATCCAGCTGTTCCAGCATTATTTATTGAGAAGACGATTCTTTCTTCATTGAGTGCTCTTGACATCTTTGTTGAAGAACAATTGATCATAATAAATAGATTTATTTCTGGCCTTTCTGTTCTGTCCAGTAGATCTACTTACCATGCTGTTTTGACTATAAATTTGTAGTAGATTTTAAAATCACGTAGTGTGATGCCTCTAGCTCTGTTCTTTTTGCTCACGATTACTTTGACTATTTGGGGTCTTTTGAGGTTCCATAATAATTTTAGCTTTTTTTGTTTTATGAAAAATATCATTGGAATTTTGATAAAAATTGCAATTAATCTGAAAATCACTTTGGGTAAAATGAACCTTTTTACAATATTGATTATTTCAAACCATGAAGATTTAAAAAAAATTTTTCATCAACGTTTCATAGTTTTCATTGTATTTCACCATCTTGGTTAAGTTTATTTGCAAATTATTTTGTAGCTATTGTGAAAATAATTTTTAAAGTTTTCTTTTTGAAATACTTAGTAGTTAGTATATTGAAACACTATTGATCTTTGTATGTTGATTTTAAATCTTGCTGCTTTCTTTTTTTTAGGTGGAGCCATTAATGCATCCCATATATAAGATAATATCACCTGCAAACAGGAACAGTTTAATTTTTGTTTACCATTTGAATGCTTTTTATTTTTTATTTTGTCTAACTGCTCTAGCTATGACTGTCAATATTATTTTCAACAGAAGTGATGAATATGGGCATTCTTGTCTGGCTTCTGATTTCAGAGGAAAAGCTTTCAACTTCTCACTGCTAAATATGATGTTAGCTGAGGGTTTCTTTAAATTCCCTTTATTGTGTTATAGTACATTTATTCTACACCTATTTTTTCCAGGCTTTTATCATGAAAATATGTTGAGTTTTGTTAAATGCCTTTTCTGCATCTATTGAAATGATTATACAATTTTTTAAAATAAAATTTTATTGATTATTTTTTATTTTTGTACAGAGAAGGTTTCACCTTGGTTGGTCTTGAGCTCCTGGATTCATGTGATCCTCCTGTCTCAGCCTCCCAAAGTTCTGGGATTTCAGGCATGACCCACCATGCCTGACAGGGATCATATAATTTTTAACCTTCCTTTCATTAATATGGTGTATCTAATTTATAAATTCACATATGTTGAACCATCCTTGCATCCCTGGGATAAATTCTACCTGATCATGATGAATAATAGTTTTGTTTTGCTGTTGAATTTGGTTTTACTAGTATTCATTAAATGTTTTTACATCTATGTACCTCAGGAATATTGACCTGTAATTTACTTTTTGTGTAGTATTCTTGACTGGCTTTCACATAAGGGTAATTCTGGCCTTTGATGCAATTGAGTAGGGAAACCATTAAGTACTAGGATTTTCTTTGATGGAAAATCCTTTATTACTAATTCCAACTCCTTACTTGTTATTGGTCTGTTCAAAGTTTCTACTTTGTGACTCAGTCTTGGCAGGATATATGTCTAGGAATTTATTCCTTTCTTTTAGATTATCTGTTTTGTTGTGATATAATTGTTCATAGTAGTTGTTTATGATCTTTTGTATTTCTGTGGTATCAGTTATGTCTTTGCTTTCAATTCTGATTTTATTTATTTGGGTTTTCATGTTTGTATTTTTAGTAAATCTATATTAATATTTGTTGATTTTATCTTTTCAAAGAACCCATTCTTAGTTTTGTTGATTTTCTATATTGTTTTTCTGGTCTCTGTTTTATTGATTTTTGCTCTGATCTTTGTTATTGTCTTCCTTCTACTAACTTTTGACTTCATTTGTTCTTGTATTTCTATTTCCTTATTATGCAGCACTCAGTTGCCTTTTTAAAATTGATGTAGACATTTACTGTTGTAAGCTTTTTTCTTAGAACTGCTTTTTCTGCATTCTATAAGTTTTGGTTATTGTGTTTCCATTTTTAATTGTATAATGTTTATTCTTAATTTTTTTCTTATTTTTTTCATCTTTGACTTCATTGTTCAGAAGTGAAATTTTTAGCTTCCATGTACTGTAAGTTTTCCAAATTTTCTTGTTATTAACTTCTAGTTTTATGCTATTGTGGATGGAAAATATATTTGACATAATTTTAGTCTTCTTAAATTCATTGACTTGTTTTGTGGACTAATATGTGAACCATCCTCAAGCATGTTCCATATGCCTTTTAGAAAAATGCATATTTTGCTTCTGTTAGATGAAATGTTCTTTATATGTGCCCATTTGGACTTTAGTGCAGTTTAAGTCTAAAGTTTCCCTTGTTTACATAGTCTTTTCATTGTTGAAAATGGGGTACTGAAGTCTCTACTTTTATTGTATTCCATTCTATCTCTCCCTTCACACCTATTACTATTTGCTTTATATATGAGGGGGACCAAAAAAATTGTAATTATTTTTTGGAGGACAAGTCTCCTGCAGTATGATCTTGTCCTGCTAGGTAAGTGTTCTAGGAACCCACTAATATCAGTGTACCAGTTAGCATTGTTGTGAGATGCTGCATTCAGATTAAGTGAATTTCTTTTTGGAGATTCTTCCAATGTGTTTGCCCATTTAATGATGAATGATTTATGAGTGTATCCGCCCACACCATGTTGACTGTTCAGCAGTTTTTGATCATAAATGGCATGACCCCTGTGTCTCACCTTCCCTATTCACCAGATCTTTCCAGGAGCAACTGCTTTTGTTTCTCTGGATGAAAAATGCTCAAAGGGAAATGTGTTGCCAGTGTGGAAGAGATGGGGAAAAAATGGTAGAAACACTAAAAGGCATCAAAATTGATGAGCTCAAAAACTGTTTTGAGCAGTGGAAAAAGCATCTCAATTGGTGTATTGCATGAAATGAAGAGTACTTTGAAAGTGAGATAAGTTTAAACTCGTAAAAATAAATAAATAATTTTAATAAATATCCTTTTTGAGTGGTCCCCCCTCATAATTAGGTGCTCTGATGCATATGAGAGGTGACCCAAAACACTGAAATTATTTTTTGGGGGGTGAACCCCTTGTATTACAGGCTTCCCCTGCTAAGTAAGTGTTGTAGGCACACACTGGCATACCAGCTAGGGTTGATGTGACAGACTGCGTTTGGCGTCAGTGAAAATTTTTGGGAGATTCTTTCAACGCATTTGTGCACATTTCATAATGGGTGATTTACAAGCACACCTGCCCAAACCGTGCTGAGTGTTCAACAGTTTTGGGCCCCAAATGGCACAATCCCCATGTTCAACCATCCCTATTCACCCAATCTCATCCTGAAAGACTTTTTTGTTTGTTTCCCTGGATGAAAAACATCTCAAAGGGAAACATTTTTAACAGTTTAGTGTATTTTAATAGCAAATTTACAAGAACAGCACAAAAGACAGACAACATTAAAAACATGTACTTACATGTAGGACAACTCAGAATAGTATAGTGAATGTATGGAATCTACTGTATGATTAAAAAAAAAAACTGCAAACGCCATTTAGTTGCCATCAATAAGAAATTCACTTGTTTTAAAAAAATCCAAATGCTGGCATTGTCCAGAAAAATTTAACAAATTTATTTATAATTGTTATAAAGTTGAACCACTGAAATTTGTTCACTGAAACATTTTGACTTGCATTAATGCTTTACATTCCCGCTTTTATATTAAAAATTCACACAAATGAAAATGGAAAAACTGCCAATACCTGATTTCTGTCCCCTATTTTTTCACTTGCAATCATATACTTAGGTACCCTTTGATCCAATGGGTGGAGGGGGTGGATAACATTCAGAACTACCAATAACAGGAAGAAGAGAATTTTTTTTTTTTTTTGAGAATGAAATGTTTCCCATCATAGTGGATTTAAGTACATGCTCCATATATGTGGTGTGCTAGCTGAATGTCTTTTGGCATAATTGTTACACTTTTGGCATGGATAGCACACAGATTGCTGTCTTCCAAAAGGCCAACCAGAGAGGCCTCACTTGCCTCCTGCAAAGCACCAATAGCTGTGCTCTGGAAGCGCAGATCTGTTTTGAAGTCCTGAGAAATTTCTCGCACCAGACGCTGGAAAGGAAGTTTGCCAGTCAGAAGTTCACTGGACTTCCGATAACGTCTAATTTCACAGAGTGCCACAGTACCAGGCCTGTAAGAGGTTTCTTCACCTCTCCACTTGAGGGTTCACTCTTGCGAGTGGCCTTTGTAGCCAGTTGCTTCCTGGGTACTTTACCACCAGTCGATTTGCGGGCAATCTGCTTTGTACCAGCCATGGTATAGAAACTTCCTTACTTATCCTCCTTCTCCTTCGGCTGGAGCTCGGCGAGCTAGAGATAGTGTTGGCATTGGAGAGCAATGGTGGCGTGGCAGTGGCTGCAAACACCTTTTTTTAATTTTTATTAGAAAATTCATGTATCATCATTTCTTTGGGGTCAACTACTGAGACGTTACTATGTCCTTTTGATATATATATCTATATATACTTTTTTGCTGTTCTATTGCCTCACATTGATGTCTGCACATTTTAAAAAGTAGGACATTATCCTAGTCTTTGCAGACTTCCTTTGTCTGAGAAAGTCCTTTAGCCTATGTAGAGATTTTGGGTAGGGTATTTGGACTGGTCAACAGGCAAGAATGCTGCTGGAGTTCTCAGGGCAAGTTAGTCAGTAGGTAGGTGATTCTGGTGCTGGTGTCGACCTTGAGCCTAAGACTGCAGAGATTGCCATGGTACTGTGATGGACCTCATAACTTGATCCACTCAGATAGATCTTGAGCCTGAATCTGTTGGAGTTGGCCTGGAGCTTGGGTGTGCCTGTCCCCTAAGTTCAATGAAGTAGCTTGAGTTTACAAAGATTTGTTTGGAGGATGAGTTTATGATGGTAAGTCTGGGTTTTGGGTTAACAGGGGCTGGCTTAGAACTTCGGTCTGCTGGTGATACTTTAAAAGCTAAATGTAAAGGTGCTGGCCTGGAGGTTATGTCCATGAGGGCTGATCTGGGTCTTGAGGTCTCAGGTGTCAGGCTGGGATTTGGGTACATAGAAGCCATCCTGGAGCCGGTGTTTGGAAGGGCTGGTCCTGCTCTGGAGTTTCCTTGGAGTAGGCTTGGATCCTGGGTCTGCTTGAGCATGGGACTAGAGTTGCTGGCCTATAGGGTGGGATCACAAGGACCAGCTTGGCACTGAGAAGGCCTGGAGGCTATATCCATAGATGTTCACCTGAGGTTTGAGGTCAGTGGGGCCAGCTTGATGCTAGTATAAGTCTGGAGCTTAGGGCTTCAAGGGCTGGCTTTGGCCCTGGATGAGACTAGATCCTGTATTTTCAGGGATCAGCCTGGAGGCTGAGTTCATAGGTGCTGTCCTCATGACTAAAGTTACAGGGATTGGCCTGGTGCTGGGGTGAACCTAAAGCCTGTGGCCATGGGGCTCACCAAACCAGTGTCTGAGGCTTCTGGGTTCAGCCTCGCTCTGAGGGCAGTCCAGAGCCTTAGGATTCTAGGGTTGATCTGGTAGTGGGGTAATACAGGGTCTACTGAACAGGTCTGGAACCTGTGGCTGCTGAGGTAAGACTGGCACTGGAGTGTGTTCAAAGCCTAGGATTTCTGGGGCTGGCTTAGTGATGGTGCAAATCTGGAGATTGGGACCTATTGTGTCAGCCTTGTAGTAGGGCAGCCTGAGAATAAGTCTGCAGTATAATCTGGGCCTGGATCTGTAGGATCCAGCCAGGTGCTGATTGGGCCTGGAGGTTCAGTTCAATGCAGTAGCCTAGAGTCTTGGGCCATGGACCTTTGCCCAGTGCTGAGTTTATTGGTGTGGGCTTGGTTCAGGGGTACATGGCAAAGTCTAGTGTTTTCTCTCCCTTTACCCCACTCAGAGGATATCTCTACCCTCACTATGATGCTTAGAATTGAGGAGGAATGACTCAAATAAAATTCTCCTCTCTAGAGTCTTCAGTGTTTTTTGCTGTTGCTGTTTGTTTGGTTTTGCTTTTTTAATTCTGGTGCTACACCCAGATACCGGAATATATAACCTAGTTTGTTTAGAGCTTGTGAAGGTATTTTCTTTGTGGACAGTTGATGTTTTAGTGGAGTAGGGAAGGGAGTTAATGGTGAATGAGCGCTGGAGAGTCTTATTCTGCCATCTTGCTGGTGTCCGTCCTCTCTTAGAATCTGTTTTTAAACAGTCCATAAATATTATGCTTCTCATTAACTCCTATAACCACCTTAACATCTCACTTTCTTCGTTAATGAATTAACGTATCTTTAAATATGTTTTCTTTTATACTTGTATAAATTATGGGTTTTTTTTTTTTTGCCTTTCATGAACACAATAGAAATTTAGGTTTTATATCTCAAAGACTTTAATCTTTTTCTTTGTGATTTCTTCAACTTCTCGTGATGGTTTGTGTTTCATTTTGATGTTTTTTTTTCAAAATAGAGATACTCAGATGGATATTTTATTCTAGTTTTATTGTTAGTTTGTTTCCTTGCATTATTTTTTCTTTCTTTTCCTCTTCGTTCTTTTCTTTCTTCTCATCCCTTGTTGGTTCTTCCCTCATTCTTTCACTTTTTTTCTTTCTACATTTAACTCTTTCAGTATTCCTTGAATTCATTTTCTGTGTGGTGATTGTATGAATCTGTCTCCAGAGTATTAAGCACAACATAAAAATTGGGTTCTGTTTTTATAAAACTTTCATTTAAGGTTTTTCTATTTATTCACATATTTCTCTGAAGTTAAGCACTGAAATTATAAATGTGATAGTTACTTTTTCCTGCATGCAATTCCTTATATAGAAAATGTTTTGAGAGAGAGAGAAAAAAGCATAACTTACTGTGCCTATGTGTTTAATTTGCTTACATGGTCAGTAACCTGTAATTGTAGATTTTATCCTTGTGTGGGCCAGTTAGCTTAGTTTAGTACCATGGTCACAGGCAATACTATTTATTTAAAACAAATACTTCACAAATATGTACTGCCAGTCACAAAGGATACTGTGTGAGTATCTGTGACTAAAATAGCTCAGATCCATCAGCAACACTAGAAAATGAATGGCTACCAACTGCTCCACTGATGGTAGGTTAATAAAAGTTTTCATATGCAAAAATTAACATAGATAGCTACAATCATAAGATTGTATTGACTTTCCCAAATAAAATGCCAGTTGAACATTAAAACATGGTTAAATTTTAAAAAGTGTGTACTAAGATTTTAAATGTTAGTTTTTCTGTTTCAGAGCCAAACTTGGATTGACATAATTAAGGAGAAGCAGTCCGGGCAATAAAGATGATAGCATTATTAACTATCTCTCTAGGACCTCTAACTGAATCTTTCTAGTAGAGAGCTATAGTTTACTACTCGAGTCTGTACTTTTTCTGTATATAAGAAATAAAGGTAAGGATCCATAACATTTCTAAAACCAACAAGTCTTCATAAAGAAATAAAAATATAAGAAACTGCTTTTTAGACTCTAACTAAAAACCCTAAACTCTCTTGATCCTGCACATTATCCTTCCTTTTGTTTATTTCAGTGTTCTTATGCTGATTTGTAAGTTCAAACTTTAGATGTTTGTCATATCTTAAAATGTAAATAATTATTTCAGTTTTACCTGTGCAGATATGTTTATAATGAACATTTTCCCCCAAACCCACAAAGACATGGGCACTAAACAGCATGATGCTGAACAACTGCTAGCAGCATGTCAATCAAAGAAGACATTAAAAGATTATTGTAAATGAATGAGAATGAAGAAACATCTTACCAAAATCGCTGGGATGTCGTGAAAGCAGTAATAAGAGGGGAATTCATATCTCTACAAACACAAAACCCTAATGTCGGCAGAAGACTCCAAATCACCAAAATAAAAGCCCAAATATGTGACATAGAAGACAAAAATATCACAAAAAAAATCAATGAAACAAAAAGCTGGTTCTTTGAAAAGATAAACAAGATTGATAGACTCCCCTATCCAAATCAACCAAGAAAAGAGAGAAAGAGTCCAGACAAACACAATTAGAAATGCAAGAGATCAAGTCACAACTGATACCCCCAAAATACAAAAGATTATCAGATTATGTATATTTGACCATAACAATCTTGAAAATCAAAATGAAATGGAGTACTTTCTGACATCACACACAGCCTCATGAGGTAGAAACAAGTAGAAAAAGAGCCCTTAAGTAGACCAATAACAACCCAGGAAATTGACTCTGTTATAAGAAAACTAACTACAAAAAAAGTAATGGCCTTCCAAGAGAATTCTACAAAACATACAAGGAAGATCTGATACCATTTCTATTTAAAAGTATCCTAGATAATTAAGAAAGATGGAACTCTCTCCAAATCATTTTATGAAGCTAATATTAACACATTGATACCCAAACTGGGTAAAGATGCAACAAATAATGACAACTGCAGGCCAATATCCTTGATGAACAGAGATGCTAAAATTTTCAACAAGATTCTAGCAAACTGCTTCCAATAACACATCTCAAAAATCGTCCACCATGACCAAATAAACTTCATCCCCAGGATGCAGGACTGATTCAGCATCTGCATTACCATAAATGTAATTAAATATATCAACAGATGTAAAAACAAGAAACACATGATTTTATCATGACACAGAAAAAGCCTGTGATAAAATTTAGCATCCATTCTTAATAGAAACCCTTGAGCACCAAGACATAGATGAAACATACCTCAAAATAGTAAGAGCCATCTATGACAAACCCACAGACAGCATGCTGCTAAACAGACATAAGTTGGCAGCATTTCCCCTGAGCACCAGAACAAGGTAAGGCTGGCCACTCTCATCTCTCCTGTTCAATATAGTTTTGGAAGTTCTAGCTAGAACAATTAGACAAGAAAAGGAAATAAATAGAAAAAGAGTAAGTTAAGATATCCCTCTTTGTGGATGACATGATCGCATACCATGAAAACCCAAGAGAATCTGTTCAGAACCTCCTTGCACTGATAAAGGACTTTGTCAAAGTCTCAGGGTATAAAAAGTATGCAAAAGACAATGGCGTTTCTATACATCAACAATAAACAAACAGACACCCTAATAAAAAGCACAATCCTATTCATAATAGCCACAAAAATGTAATACCTTGGCGTCTTCCTAACCAAAGAAGTGAAAGACATTTACAATGAAAACTACCAAACACTGCTCAAAGAAATCAAAAAAGACACAAACAAATGGAAAAATATTCCATGCTCATGGAAAGGAAGAATCAACATTGTTATGATGTCCCACCTACCAAAAGCAATCTACAGATTTAATGCAATACCCACTAAATTACCAATATCTTTCTTCTCAGACCTGGAAATGACAATACAGGGATTCTTATGGAAACATAAAAAACCATGAGTAGCCAAAGAAGTTCTTATCAAAAGAAGAAAGGCAGGAGATATCACACTTTCAGACTTCAAACTCTACTACAAAGCTACAATAATCCAAACAGCCTGGTGTTGTTACAAGAACAGGCATATAGACCAATGGAACAGGATAGTGATTCTGGACGCAAAACCTCAATTTCTTACCAATTCATCTTTGACAAAGCATTCACAAACAACCACTGGGAAGAAGAGAAACGATTCAGTAAATAGTGCTGGAAAAACTGGCTGACCACATGCAGAAAACTGAAACAGGACTCCTACTTATCACCATACACAAAAATGTAAATTCTCAAAAATAATCCTAGAAGAAAATGTAGGAAACACCCTTATGTAAACTGGAATAAGTAACCAATTTCTGATCAACTCTCCAAAAGTGAATGCCATAAAAGATAAAATACACAAGTGGGAATTCATCAAGCTGAAAAGCTTCTGCAAAGCAAAAGAAACTATCCAGAGAGTGGGTTGACAGACCATAGAACGGGAAAAAAATATTTGCCAACTGTAAATCTGACAAAAGTCTAACATCCAGGATCTACGAGGAGCTCAAACATGCCAAAAGGAAAAAACAAACAACCAATTAAAAAAATGGGCAAAATATATGAATAGACACTTCTCAAAAGAAGACATATGAGCAGCCAACAGATACATGAAAAAATGCTCAGCCTCACTAATCATCAAAGAAATGCAAGTGAAAACCACAGTGAGCTACCACCTAACTCCAGTCAGGATGGCCATCATCGATAACTCAAAAAAACAACAGATGCTGGAAAGAATGCGAAGAAAAGGAAACACTTCTACACTGTTGTTGGGAATGTAAACTAGTAAAATCTCTGTGGAAAACAGTGAGGCAATTTCTAAAAACACTGAAAATTGACCTTCCATATGATCCAGCAATCCCCCTTTGGGAAATATACTCAGAGGAACGCAAAGCACTCTATAAAAAAGATACCTGCACGTGCATGTTTATTGCAGCATTATTCACAATAACAAAAGCTTGGAACCAACCATGCTGCCCATTGAAAGCGAACTAGATAAAGAAAATGTGGTACATTTGCACCATGAAATATTATGCAACCATAAAGAAAAGCAAAATTATGAACTTTGCAGCAACCTGGATGGAATTAGAGTCTAAAATACTCAGTGATTTATCATAGAAACAAAGATCTGAGTACCACATGTATTCACTCATGAATGGACACTGAATATTTATCATAATACTCTAAGAAAATGATTTTCAGTAGTGGGACACTGCCAGGGGAAGGGGAGCACATAACATCAATTAGGGTACCCACACTTTGCCTGTGTGATGGCTACATATGCACCTAACCCTGAATTGTACCCCAAATTAAAAAAAAATTAAGAACAGAGCTGACAGCATCATTTTACCTGACTTCAATTAATTCTACAAGGCTATAGAAACCAAATAAATATGGTAGGTACTGGGTATAAAAGCAGACACAAATAGGTCAATGGAATATAATAGAGAACCCAGAAATTAAGCTCCATACCTACAACCATCTGATTTCTGATGAAGTCAACAAAAATACAAACTGAGGAAAGGAAACGTTATTCAACAATTGATGCTGGGGGGATTGGATAACCACATGCAGAAAAATGAAGTAAGGCTTCTCAAGATATGCAAAAAAAATTAACTTAAGATGGATGAAATACTTAAATGTAAGACCTGAATTTATAAAAATCCTGGAAAAATATAGAAAATTTTTTTCTTAGCATTGGTTTAGGCAAAGAATTTATGACTAAGCCCCCAAAGCAAATGCAATAAAACCAAAAATCAACAAATGGTACTTATGAAATTTTTCATAGCAAAAGAAATAGTCAACAGAATAAAGAGACAACCACAGACAGGGAGAAAATATTTCCAAGTATGCATCTGACAAAAGACTAATGTCCGGAATCTAAAAGGAAATTTAAACAACTCAACAAGAAAAACAAAGGTAAAACAAACAGCAAAAAATAACCACATTAAAAAGAATATGCACAGACATTTTTCAAAAGAAAACATACATATGGTCAGCAAACATGAAAAACATGCTCAATATCACTAATCATAAATGCAATAAATATAAGTCAAAACTACAAGGAGATACTATCTCACAACAGTCAGGATGGCTATTATTAAAAAGACAAAAAATAGCAGATGTTGGTGAGGATGAAAGCAAAAAAGGATACTTATACACTGCTGGTGGGAATGTAAATTAGTACAATCTTTACGGAAAAAGGTGTGGCAATTTCTTTTTTTTTTCAGTTCAATAGCTTTTTTACTATATTCAAGGATTGTACAACAGACACCATAATCACTTTTGGAATATTTTTATCATCCCCCCCCAAAAAACCCCATACCTATTAGTAATAGCTTCTATTTCCTGTCATACCCTCCAGGTCCTAGGAAATCACCAATCCACTTTCTGTTCCTGTGGATTTGGCTCTTCTGGGCGTTTAATATACATGAAATCACACCACATATGGTCTTTTGTGACTGACTTCTTTTACCTTGCATGTTTTCAAAGGTGCATCCATGTTGTCACATATAACATTACATCATTCCTTTTTGTTGCCAAATAATATTTTACTGTACTGATACACTATGTTAGTTAAAAATAGAACTGCCATTCACCCAGCAGTTCTGGTACAGGGTATCTACCCAAAGGAAAGTAAATCATTATATCAAAAAGACACCTGTACCTGTACGTTCATCGCAGCTCTGTTCACAATAGCAGCAATGTTAAATCAACCTAAGTGTCCATCAACACACACACACACACACACACACACACACACACACACACACACACACACACACACCATGGAATAATATTTAGCAATAAAAAATAATAAAATCATGTATTTTGCAGATGGATGAAACTGAAGATCAAAAACAGAAGGTCAGTAATACGTGGGAACTAAATAATGCAAATGTAGGGATATGAAAATGGAAGAATAGACATTGGAGTGTTGAAAAAGCGAGGGGAAAGGAGGAGATTGAGGAATATGAAATTACCTAATGGTTACAATGTACATTATTTGGGTGATGATTACACAAAAAACTCAGATTTCACAACTACACAAAATATTTATGTAACACAACTATACCTATACCCCATAAATCTATCTTAAAAATAAAGTTATTCCATCTAAAAGCTAGTAAATGATGTGAGCATAATTTAAAAATAATAATTGAAAATACAACTCAAACATTGTTAAATATAAGTAATTAGAAACATTACACATGAACTCAAATGACGAACATTTTATTGAATATTTAAAACTTCTGGCTGTCAAAAATACACGAGAAAACAGTAGAATAAAGCTGAGTGGTGCTGTCAGTGAGAGAAATAAGCATATCTCCTCAATATAACAGTGACTGTTGCACTAATTGAAGAAACAGACAACATAAATATAAATTGCAATGTCTCTAATACTGCACAGTCTGAAGATATTAAAACTTTCTGTAACCACTGCTATTAAAATTTAGATAGTGCTTTATTCTCAGTAACACATTTACCTTAAATGGTAACATATCATTACATTGTAATTAAAAAATGCTAACTTGGCACACTGTTTACTCTCCAAATATATATATATTTGCAATCAAATTATTTTGGATACTTCAGCATAACTGAAAATATGTTAACAGTAGATATAAAAATATTGTAATCCTCACTTTTTCACCATATGTTAATTAGGAAAGCAAAACAGGAAAAGAAAAGTTACATTAATTATATAAACATTTATAAAATGCATTTGTAAAATCAGGCACTGGAAAGAACATAATGAATAAAAAATGGCCTTTAATAATTATTGTGAAATAAATGTTAATGCTCCAGTTTTACTGAAAAGAAGTTCCTCTAAGGTAACCTTCATTCCATGAAATGACTCCAAACTCCTGATTCCTTCCACTGGTGATTTCCTAGTACTTTGAGGCACCCTCAAAGTGTAATATAATGGAGGATAAACCTTCTAATGTTAATGAAATCTATAGATCAATTATCAATTTGTGTAACAATGTTCCAAATTGACTTAAAATCTAATAATATGCTGACTGGTCATTTTTCATTGCAGTCAGATGAGCTACTCTCTAACCATTCTTAGTTCTCACAATGCTTCAGAAGTGCACTGCTCTTTATCACATCTGAGCTTTTACACAAGAAGTACCCAATGATTAAAATTGTTCTATCATCTTTAAATCTTACCCCTCCTTTAGGTCTTCAAGCTAAGTAACATTTACTGCAGCAAATATTGCCTAAACACTGCTTCCAGCACATTGTAAGTTATATACTTTGGATACATGCTTGTACAGAATAGCAGCACATGCGTTTCTGATCACAGCAACTAACACACTTTATTTTAATTGCCTTTTTCCATAACGCCACAAATTCCATGTAGCCTCACACTTTCTAAATTGTACACTATTTACTTTCACTTTGGATATGAGTATTGGGAAAGACTTTTTGAAATACATGTGATAAAAAGTTAGACATAATCTTTAGAAAGGCAAGTATTACTTAAACTGGTAGGGGAATAACGAGAGTGTTTCCATGTCTTTGAGCAAAGACCTAGAGGTGTAAGTTAGCAAGGTGGGTGCAGAATGTTGTGGAATTGGTAGATATCACTGAGGTAAAATTCTTATCCTAGAAAACAGTAGAATATTGTTGAATAAACTGTCAGGAGAAGAGTTTCAAGCATTCACAGATTTCTCAATTAAGTTTTTTAAGTGATACTATGTGCTAAGCACTGTATTGGTGCTAATGGTACAATGTGGAATAAGATGGAAGCTGATTTCAATAATCTTCAGTCTAGTGAGAGATACAGACAAGCATTATGCATAAAACTAAGCAAGGGGTTTTATGAAAACAGAGGAGGAAGATAAAGATTTTAGATGCAAACAAAAGTGTTTGGGATATGTTGAAACAGGTTATAGGAGCCATTGTAATTTCTCTAAATTTGAGGGCATGAGTGGTTGCCATGATAGAATCACTGTGTTTAAATGTTAATTTGGTAACTATGGGGTGAACAGGATGGGGAAGACTATGTATCGGAAGCAGAGGTTCCTGCATGTGAAGCAAACAAATATGTTCTAAATTAGAAATTGCTTAGATAAAGGGCAGACGTTGATATCTTCAATAGTCTATCATATTTCCCCTTCTCCTCTGGGGGAGGGGGAGACTGTAAAGATTTAATTTGTTTGTCTTCATGCTTTCTAAAACATGGATTTATAGTGCAAGCAAAATTTTTAGAAGTAATAATTACAACATCGTGTCACAATTATTTAATGTATGCATACTAAATATATATCTAGTGACCTGTTTGACTAGAAAGATAGATGAGATACAAGTTTATATGGGCTATTAAAATAACAAAGTTGATTTTGAATCCTTTCAAGCATCTTTTGAATCACCATACTTATTAGCTCATCTGAATCATATGCATCTTAAAGTGCCCTTAATTCTCTTTCCTCAAATTCTGGAAATATGTTTACTAAGTAAATGAGAAGCTTTTAGGCTTTTGTATATATATATTTTAAAAAATACAACTTGGTGCCCACAAGTGGTCTTTTACTCCCCCAAACAAATTTTGGTAATTTGGATACTTGAAGATAAAAATTTCTAATGCATCTATTCTCTTCAAAAAAAAATTCAGTTTTTTTTCCACCAAGGAAGGGTATTACTTTTGAGGAAATGATATAAAGAGAAAGTAAGAGAGTCACTTGTGTAACTGACCAAATTAGCTCTGTCAACAACCCTGTTGAATAATAGCATGACAGAGCATGCATAGAGAACACTTCTGGGTCTTGATCAGCTATTCAGAAAAAGTCATGATAACAGATAATTACTTATTCAGATATAGGAAGCCAGGGCAAAAAGAAAAGACAAGCAAGTGCCTGAAATTTGTTATGAAGAAATGATCAAACATGAATTCAAACTAGGTTGAGATTACCAATCACAACAAAAATTTGGGTTGTAATTATAGGTAGTCCTTTTTCTTGCAAAATTATTATCAAGTTATAAAATCCTATTCATTATCGCACTTGTTTTTTCACTTGTCCTATTGTTTTGTAAAACTTTTACAAGTATTTTAACTGCATACAGGGATTATCATTTTTGCAGTATATGACTGCAGTTAAATTACTTTCACATGTATAATTTTCTCTCAACAAAGACTGAAAGATCCTTGAGGACAGCAATCATTTTATAGTTGTTTATCTTTATATTTAAACACTAACATTTCAAGTAAATTTTGAATTTTTGAAAGAAGCATAAAGATCTGTGGTATGTCAAAAGATCACATATACCAAAAGCTAATTTAATGCTCTTACACATGTATGCAAACATTTCTTAAAGCATCAGACTAGTTTTGTCCTTTATGCTTGTATTTTATTTTGAAAACATTTTTTAAATTTTTATTTTATTATATGAGGTAGAAGTGAGGATTCACTACATAAGTAACACTGCAAGTGGGTAGAGTTTGGGCTTCTAACTGGCCCTCACTCCTAAGTAGTGGATCAAGTGTGGTTTGTGTTGTCACATGTCCCACACTCTCCTTCCCCCTCCATCCCCTAACAGTGCTCAGTCACTGCCAATTCCTCTGTTGTGTTAATGTGACTAATGTTCAAGGCCCACTTATGAGTGAGAATATGCGGTATTCGGTTCTTTGTTTCTGTGATAGTTCACTTAGAATTATGATCTCCAACTCCAACTAACTTGCTGCAAGGTCCATGATTTTGTTCTTCATTATGGCTGTGTAATACTCCATTGTGTATATGTACTACCTGCTCTGTATCCAGTCCATTTTGATGGGCAGCAGGGTTGGTTCCATGTTTTACCATTGTGAATAGTGTGACAATAAATGTGTGTACAGGCTTCTTTTTTGCCCAGTTATTTATGTTCCTCTGGATATACTCCCTGGGGAAGGATTGCTGAATTGTGTGGAGGGTCAATTTTTAGTTCTTTCAGGAATTGGTATACTGCTTTCTATAAAGGCTGAACTAGCTTGTACTCACAATAGTGTAAGAGTGTTCACTTTTCTCCACACCTGAGCCAGGATCTGTTGTTTTTTGACTTATTAGTGATAGCCATCTTTACTGGAGTTAGGTGTTATCTCATAGTTTTAATTTACATGATTAGTGAAGCAAAGCAGTTTCTCATGTGTCTGTTGACTTTTAGTATGTCTTCTGTTCATGTTCTTTGCCTACGTTTTAATGGGGTTGTTTGCTTTTTCCTTTCACTTTCTTTGAGTTCCTAGCAGTTCCCGGATGTTAGGCCAGATGCGTAATTTGAAAATATTTTTACCCATTCTTTGGGTTGTCTCTTTACTCTTTTGATGATTTCTTTTGCTGTGCAAAAGCTTTTCAGTTTGTTGAGGTCCCACTTGTCTATCTTAACTTTTATGACATTTGGTTTTGGGAACTTGGTCAAGAATTCATTGTCTACTCTGATATGCATAAGGGTGTTTCCTAGGTTTCTTCTAGGATTCTTATAGTTTGAGGTTTTAAGTTTAAGTTTTTGATCCATTTTGACTTGATTTTTTGTATACGGTGATAAATAGGGGTCTAGTTTAATTCTTCTGCATGTGCTCAGCCAGTTTTTCCAGCACCATTTTCTAAATATGGTCTTCTTTCACCAGTGGTTGTTATTTGTGGCACAGCTGAAGATGAGTTGGTTGAGAGACTGAGTTTTCACTTCCAGAATATCTATTATGCTCCATTGGTTTATGTGCCTATTTCTGTACTAATACCAGGCTGTTTTGGTTATTGTAGTCATGCAATACAGTTTAAAGTTTGGAAGTGTGATACCTCCTGCTTTTTTCCTTTTGTTGAGGATTGTTTTAGCTATTCATGCTCTTTTTTTGTTTCCATATAAATTTCTGTATTGTTGTTTCCAGGTCTGAGAAGAATGATGGTAATTTGATGGGCATTGCATTAAATCTATAGTCTGCCTTTGGTAGGATGGACATCTTGACGATACTGACTCTTCCAATCTATAAGCACAGAATGTTTTTCCATTTGTTTGTGTCAGCCTTGATTTCCTTGAGCATCATTTTGTAATTCTCATTGTAAAGGTCTTTCACTTCTCTGATTAGTTGGATGCAAATGTCTTTTCGTTTTTTGTGGCTATTGTGAATTTGTGAATGGGATTGTGCTTTTTATATGGTTCCTTGCCTGCTTGCTGCTAGAAATAGAAATGCAATTGTCTTTTGCATGTTGATTTCATAACCTGAGACTACTAAAGTATTCTATCAGTGCAAGGAGTCTTTTTTGACAGACTCCCTAGGGTTTTCAAGGTATAGAAACATATAGTTTGCAAAGAAGAATAGCTTAACTTCCTCTTTTCCTATTTGGATACCCCCAATTTCCTTCTCTTGCTCGATTGCTCTGGCAAAGATGTCTTCTAGCACGACATTGAACAGGAAAGGTGAGAGTGGACATCCTTGTCTTATTGTCATTCTTAAGGGAAATACTTCCAGGTTCTGTCCACTGAGCAAAATGTTGGCTGTAGGTTTATTCTAGATGACTCTTACTGTTTTTAGGAATGTCCCTTCTATGACTAGGTGTTCTGGATTTTCCTTCTATGCCTAGATGCTCTGGATGCTGGATTTTGCTGAATACTTTTTCTGTGTTTAATGATATAATCATGTGGTTCTTGGTTTTCCATCTGCTAATGTGCTGAATTAAGTTTATGGTCTTGAAAATGTTAAACCAGCTCTTCATCCCAAGAATAAAGCCCACCCGGTCACGATGAATGATCCTTGAGATGTGTTGCTGGATCCAATTTGCTAGAATCTCACTGAGAATTTTGGCATCTATGTTCGTAAAAGAGATTGACCTATCATTATCTTTCCTTCTTTTGTCTTTTCCAGTTTGGGTATCATAAGTGTTAGCTTTATAAAATGACTTGGGGAGAGTTACATCATTCTCAATGGCCTGGAATATTTTTAATAAGATTGATATCTGCTCCTCCTTGGATGTCTTGTAGAATTTAGCTGGAAGACCTTCTGGTTTGGGACTTTATTTGGTGGGGGGATTTCTTATGACTGAGTCAATTTCCTGGATTGTTATTTGTCTGCTTAGAGTTTCAATTTTTTCTTGTTTCAACCTTGGAGAGGTTGTATGATGACAGAAAGTCCTCCATTTCCTTTAGGGTTTCTAGTTTATTTGCATGAAGGTGTTCATAGTAATCTCTGACAACCTTTTTAATCTCTTCAGGTTCAGTTGTGACTTTGCCTTTTGCATTTCTGAGTTTATTTGGACTTTGTCTCTCTTTTTGTTTTGTTAGTCAATTTGGACAGGAGACTCTCAATCTTAACAATCAGCTTTTTGTCTTGTTGATGCTATCAATAATATTTTTGTCTTCTATATCCTACAATTATGATTTTATGTTGGTGATCTGAATTCTTCTGATAAGGTCAAGATTTTGATAATCTTGCCTTTCCATCTCCTTTAGGTTCAATGTTAGGCTGTTTACTTGTGATCTTTCTGCTTTCTTGATGTGTGCATGAAATGTTACAAATTTTCCTCTTAATACTGGTTTCATGGAATCCCAGAAGTTCTGATACAGCATCCCTCCTGAACAAGTCACAAACAATTTATACAGTCTTATTTACAAAATGATTAGGAGACCAAAACATCTAGAAATCATACTTTAAGAAGTGATTTTTGTGGTAAATTTTAAAAACAGAGCCAATTTTGCATGAATATTTTTATTAACAGCCTGTGTAAAATATATAGCTAATAATAATAAGTTGTTCCAAATTAATTTTAAAATGTTAACATAAATCAAGTTATGCTAGTGACACTAAGTGGAAATACCACCAAGATGAAGATATTTAATAACATGATGTAGACATAGCAATTAAAAATATGAAGTTATGAGTGTATTATAGTTAGTCTATATTAATTACAGTACATTCTGGTGAAATTAATTTTCACTGATTTTTTTCAGGCGACTCTTATACCAGGATAAATATGATTCTGTTATGAATGAAAACTTAACCAAACTGAACACTGGAAAAATATAATAAAGTAGGAAAAATTCTAAATTTGACCTGTCAGGAAATTGAATTCACAATCTACTCAAACAATAAAATGTTATCCTTCAATCAGCAAAGCATGGAAATGTGGAAGTGACATGACTATTGCTGAAAAGTATGCATGTTGGCAGGTAAGAGTGAAGAATTGTATTGGGGTATTTGGGGAAGGATATTATAAACTATGGTAAGTTATCAATATAATGTGAAATATACAATTGTGTAATGCAGCTTTGCTATTTTATGTATCACAAACATAAAATAAATTTTGATATATTTAGTGCCAAGAATACTACTTTTTTACAGCTAAATGTTGACAAAATGCAAATAGTCCATTTGCTTAACTTCCTACTATTATTTAAATTAAATCATTTAATTAACTGAAAATTGACTAAAACTAGTCATGCAACTATTAAGAATCATATAACAAACTACTGCCCATTTTCAAAACATCTCCCAACCAACTTTTCCTCAGTGTTATTCCATTAATATTCCCTTTTGCATCCCTTTATATTTTTCTACATAAAATCAATTCTTACTGATGAAAAACGTGTATTTCCTATTAAAATTTTAGACCATACTTGTACCAGTAGACTTTTCTGTGATAGACAGAAAAAGAAAGTAAAAAGAAATTTTAGATGTATTTTTGCTTTTGCATATGATGTATTTATCTTCCCTGTATATATTGGAGCTGAATTATTCTGAAAGCATTCACAACTTTAGCTTATTGGCATATTTATCTCATTCTTTATTAAATGGTCATATGGTAACAACAACCAATATTTTGAGAGTTATACTTATTGCCCATTGGCCATGTAGCAAGACTATGCTGATCTCTGAGTGCCATCAGACATAGTCACAGACTTTTCAACTTTGTAGACAACCAGTTTGATTTCCCATCAGTACTAAGCATTTTAGTATATACTCAAATGAAATTTCCTCTCCTTCAAATTATTTAATCTCCAAAACAAACCTTCAATGTACAGTTTGTGAAAATCACGTAAATGAACTAGGAGATTGACTTCTCAAATTAATAAACTCTTCATAAAATGTGAAAGCAGTTAATCAATTTCTCAGTGAGAGCTTTTACGTTTAGAGATACCTACACTTGGACAAATTTCAGACCATTTCTAAACATAAATGTTTATTTCCTGACTGAACTGAATCCCAGAACTTAGTAAAAAATCAACCTAACCTTGAATTGTAACCCACATCTTTAAAATAAAAATTTAAAAAATCTCTTTGACCCTTTCTTGGATGATACAGACAACTATTTAATTACAAATCTTTTACATCTATAATGTTATAAGTTAAAAGAGTAAATGATATATTCTTGGTCTTAATGTTTGTATAAAAAATTTAAAACTTCCACTTTTTGCACAATAAACTAAATCTTCTTTTATATAATTTAATTAATAAACTGACACTATTGATCACAATTCATTACCATAATTTACTCAGTAAATTTTTTCTTCAATACAATTTTGAGTGCCAATATGCTATCATAAGTTTCAAAGCAGAATACTTAGTTGGATCTTAACTTTGCCTTTCATGAAGTTTATGACTTTGAAAAAGGAAGCCTACTTCTTTCGTTTGTACTCCATATCCATCATAGAATATTGTTCCAGACAGAAAAAACAGCATTGATTCAGACTATCTTGATCTTAATATTAGCCTTGTGATTGACTAGCCATATATTCATTGGGAAAATGATGAGATCTTTTATTATCTGTGTTTTCTCATCTGTGAAATAGAGATAATAAGATTGTTTTTGAAGATTAGGTGAGTTAATGTGTATTAAATGACTGGAACAGTACTTGGCATATACAAAGCAATATAAAATTATTTGATACTATTTTGTCATTGTTGATACTATTAGTATTGTTTTATTATTAAACTTTGAATTGGCAGGTAAATTCTGTATTGTTTTTATTTCCCCCATGATGTCTAAACCATTACTTCCTCAGTCAGTTCCAAAATTGAAAAAAAATATATTTATTGACAAATTATAATTGTATTTACTTATGGGGTGTAGTGTGATGTTATGATTTTAATACAATGTGGAATAATAAAATAAAGCTAATTAACCTACCATTACTTCAAATATTTTATATTTTTGTGAAAAGAATATTTGAAATGTACTTTTTCAGTGATATTATAGTTTGCAGTACTCAAATGTGAGCCATATTCACCATGCTGTGCAATAGACTTAAAAAAAAATCTAATGTATTTCTCTTGCCTGAGACTTTGTACTCTCTGGTTATCATCTCTGCATTCCCTTCATCTCCAGCCTCTGGTGACCAAAATTGCACTCTCTGCATTTATGAGTTCAGTTGTTTTACTTTCCACATGTAAGTGAAGACATGCAATATTTGTCTTTTTGTGTTTGGCTTATTTTACCTAGCATGAAGCTCCCCATTTTTATCTATGTTGTTGCAAATGACAGAATTTCTTCCTTTGAAAAAATTGATTGATATTTCATCAGTCACTTTTAAAACTTCATACTTCTTTGACCATCACATCATCTGGCTATAATTACTCTGTACTCATTTTTACCACTGCAATTTACTATTCACCTAGCTACTCTCCTTCATTTACTCAATCATAGTTTACTAGTTTGCTAGGGTTGCCATAAAAAAGTTGGGACATAAGCATATGTACTTGCAAGGGAACACAATTCAGCCCACATATAAAGTATATTGTTTGTTGAAAATTCTGCCACCACTCTTGGTGATTTCAAAATCCAGATTAACAATGCATCTACTACCTTTTATGCTGTTTCTTTGAACTCCTTATTTCTAATGACATTTTCCTCCACTCATCAGCCACATATTCTCATTGCCATACTATAAATTTTGACATCATCCTGAACTATTGTAATCCCTAAATCACTAGTTCAGTCATCCTACTTTGATCAACATATATCTTTCTATGCTACCTTTTAAACTATTTCCGTTATGATTCTTCTTTCTTCTTATCAGGATTAGAATTTGAATAAACATTTTATATTGATAATTTCTCTCTTGTTTGCCTATTACTCTCGTCTATCTCACATACTATTATTTATTATTTCAATTATTTTCATGCCAATACTTGGACTTCCTTTATTATTTTGCAGTATATATCTGAAAAAATCCCTAACCAGGCTGAATGTGTTAAAACACACATACACCCCATACACACACAGCCACACATACACACACCACACACACATAAACATACATACAGGACATTTTCATCACTTAAGCTTATGGTCACCAAAATAAACTGAGTCCTAGACAACACCAAACAATCTACTATAGTTCTCTGGCCAAACCACTGTCTTAATTTGCTTGAGAACAATATTGAACTTTAAAAAAGAATCTTACACATTGAGCATTATGTTTTCTGGATTTAACAAATGCATTACCTGAAAAATGCTTTCATTGTCATGCCACTAAATCTTTACTCACCTATCTTTCTTCTCTTGTCTTCTTTTTACATAGAGTCTATTTCATGTGTGTTCTGGATCTCTTTCTTTTGTTTTTATTTTTTTATTTTTTATTTTTCCAGAAATTTACTTTATTGATTTTTTTTCTTTTATATCCCATCATCCCTCCATTTTACTGGGTTTTTTTTGCAGTATTTAATTATTAATCCATCCCATTATAAGCAAACATTTAAACTACTGCACTATCTCATAGATCCATTCCTTCAACATAGACACACTACCCCCAGTTTAATTTTCCAAAACATTGGAAATCCTGAACTCACAAAATCTAACTTTTTTTTTCCTAATAAAAGACAAAGATGATCCTTTCTTAGATCAACATTGACTTCCATATTTTTAAATCAAATGAAAATATTTTAGCAATTTTGAAAGCAGCTTACACGTACATAGTTTTAAGTGTAATTTTTTCAAATAGTATATATCCATTTATTATAAATATGTACTCAGTATGTTAGTTTTTGCTAGTTAATACAATTATGCATTTTTGAGATTATTGCCTTAACTACTCTTTATAATTTGTTAATTTTGACAAAGTTATTCTAAATCAACTGGATTTTCAGTAGCACAGCAATAAAAGGTCTTTACATGGCTTGAAAGTGTCTATTTTAATCTAATATGGTACTTCTCAATTGATATTTTTCAGTCATGATTTTAGGGACTGCTCTCTCTATTAAGATGAAGTAGGTGTAATTTTAGTGAGAGCAAAATATTAGCTAAAAACATCTTCTTCTAGGGGTCTTGATATAATATATGAAATTCTTACTGTTAATTTTATTATTTAAGGACTCTTGAGGCCTAAATGCCTTATCTTTGAAATTAAGGCATTAAGTTACTTGAGAGACTAAACAATTACTTGATTAGCATATTCTGGGAGAGTAATCTATGGGGTCAGTATATTATCCTTTAAATAAACAGCATTCTGAAAAAATGTAATACTGGGCAGTTTTCTGAGAGAAGATTTCCAAAATTAGAAAAGGGTCAGGAGTTGCTCTACATCTTGTTAAAAAAACACTTCTTATTTTACTACCCACTACTCACAAATTCAATTTAACAGAGGAAAGTCTTTGTAATGACAAAATTAATTAAATTGTTGCAACATGAAAAAAAAAACTTAATTGTAGATCTATTTTGTTTTTATGTTGATTTTAAAATTGAAAACATATCTACTAAGGCATATTTAATGTTTTTATTGGTTAAGTGTTTACGATGTAACCAATAGTGGAAAGAATGACAGAGAGGAGTTATGGGATAAAATATTTTTATCCACAACACTGTAAGACTCCACTTGTTCTGAGGTGTGGTGAAAATATTATTTGTGACATTGAATTTTTGCAGATCAAAATGATAGAGTGCAAAGGTATTTTTGTTAGTTAAAACTAGATAAAAGATAAATATAAGTTCACATTTGAATATTGCCTAATATGATAAAGATATTAGCAGATATTTTAATGAATTGGAAATTAAATAATAAGTAAAAAATTGCTACACATGTCTGTGTATGTGTACCCCAAGACACATGCACACAAACACATATACATACACAGATGCAGAATATTTATTTCAAAGAAAATTATCAAGGCAGATGTTCCAGAGTACAGAGAAGGTGTGTGAGAAAGATAAATATATAAATGGAAGAAAAAAGAACTCCAGACTTGGGCTTGAATTGATAAACCAAGGTCTTAGCTATCACTTCATATGCCAAACTACATCAAATTGAAGTTATAGAAATTTCAGGAAAGCCACTCTGAGGTACAGTATTTTCAAAGAGCTATTTCATAAACTTCTTCTACCCTGGAAGCTCATATAAGCAACACTACAATTGTTCTTATGTGCCATGAGCTCCTGAGAATGGTTAGAGTTTGTTATGTTATCTGTGGAAATTTACTGTTCTTTCCTGGGCAATAAAAATAAGATGCAGAATAAGGTGGGAAAAATATCAAACCTGCTTTTGAGAGAAGTTTACTTTTGGTCTTTGTCTTTGGTCTTTGTTAGGGCAAAATATGTTTTTTACAAAGAAAATAAATTAAAACCTTCAATTAGGGTTTTAGAAATTCAAACTCCAATATGGATTATTTTAATTTGTTATAGGAACATTTAATACATAAAATGGTTTCCTCAATGACTAAACCTTAAATTCTAAAGAATCCTCAAAACCTCATCCTTCACATATCTTAGTTGAGTATAATGACTTAAACATTTTTCTATAATTCTAGGCATAGACATATATTCCTTTTTTCCCTTAAAAGCACATATGATTACCCCAAGGTAGAGAAGTTTCCTTTTTTCCCTCATTCTCCAATTATAGCAAAAATTCTGAACATAAAACCACAAGAATGCATAGGAATACTAAGAAACAAGACTGAAAGCTTAGGCACCTTCACATTGGTGTATAGCATGGTAGTAAGAGTGAGTTCCCTGATTTTTTGTATTGCCTGCCATATATTTTATATATAACACTATGGATGCCTGTAACCTAGGACCAGCAAAAGACACAAATAAAACAGCTCCAAGAAAAGCTTTCACACCTGAACAACAACAAACCTGAAAATGGTGACAGAATAATAGAAAACTTTTTTGGCAATAGCTGTTTTACCATCCCCCTCTCACCTCTCCATACTACCATCTCCTACAAAAAGCAGGCAGCCTCCTTGATTTCCCTGCAGGATGTTGCAGGCAAGGTAAGTCAGGGAGAACTGAATTCCCACTTATTTGACAGAAGCCAATGATGGAAGTTTAATATTTGGATGGATTGTTTCTGAGGAGCCCACTGATACTGTATCTCCTGCCCTGCTGAACAAGATGGTACTCCAATTCACCTGCCATGATAGTATCAGTGGTATCTAATGGCCTGAACCTTCATGCCCATCAGGTAATAAGAAGTCTTGATAATGTGGAGCAAAGTGGAGCAAATCTTCATAAGGCTTCATCCCCTTACATCCCATGTCAAGAAATTCCAATTTCTTTGAAATTCAGAAATAAAGCAAGAACACTGTGGTAAGTAAAAATAGGAGTAAACTGCAATACAATCAGCTATCCTACTTCTCTTGAGTATTCTAAATTATACTTGGTGATTGATGCAAATTATACTATCTGATATGGCACTGTATATATGTAGAGGAAATACTTAAGACAGCTTTATATAAGAAGTTAGAATAGAAGAACTTAATGGAAATAGTTTCTATACTTTACTTGAAATGGCAAAATATGGAAAACAAGTCATATTAAAATACCTGGGGAAATTACTATGAAAACTATACAAAGTAATATGTTGAAAAACTAAGTAAATCAAGATGGAATCATTAAAAATCAGTATTCAAATAATCCATAGGAAGGTAAAGGGAGATAAACTAAAAAATTGAAAACAGAAAATAACACAGCTCATAAAATTGCAAGCATAATCCTTAATGTATAAATAATCAACTTAAATGTAAACAATATAAATATACAAACCAAAAGACAGACTCATAGATAAAAAAACAAAAAAAAGGTCCCAAAATATGCCAAATAGAAGATACTTCAAATACAGTGGCATAGAACAGTTGAAATTTAAATGGTAGGAAAAGCTTTATCACACAATGATTTGTCTAAGAAAAGTAGGAGTGTCTATATTAATATCAGATAAAGTAGACTTGAAAGCAAAGAGACAAAGAGGCATATTACAGAGTGATAAAACTGTTAATTCACCAAGAAGCTATAATAACTTTAAATCTATACTGATAAAAAGGAGAGCAAAAATTGATAGGACAGAAAATAGAAATGGATCAATCTACCATAATAGTCAAGTACTTCAAGATCCCAATCTCAGTAGTTGATAACACTACTAGAGATAAATTCAGCAAGAATATGAAAGAACTGAACAACAAAGCTAATCAATTCTAAATGAGTTATGTAGAACAGTCCACCTAATGACAGAATACACATTTCTGTCTTGTTTGTTTTCTTCAAACACACATGGAGCAGTTACTAAGATAAACTATATCCTGGGAAATAAATGAAATCTGAACAAATTTAAAATAATTGAAATCATACAGAGTGTGTTCTCTGAATATGGTGGAATCAAGCTAGAAATAATTAAGAGAAATACAATAGAACAATCTCTAACATGTGGAAATTAAATAATACACTCCCATTGCATTTGTGGGTCAAAGAGGCAATCTCAAAGAGAATTTAAAAATTACATAGAATTAAAGAAAAAGCAAAATGCAATACATCAAAATATATGGGACAAAGTATAGCAATGCTAAGAGAGGAATTCATAGTATTAAATGCTTACAATAGAAAAAACATGAGAAGGAAGGCAAGATGGTGACAGAACCACTGAGAGCATGAAAGTCTCTGCAAGGACAAATTGCGTGAGTGGGTGAGTGCAGCTGGGTGAGTGAAAATTCTACCAATCAAGTCCCTAGGACTCCCTTCTGGAGGCAGCTACAAGGCACCACTGCCCTGAGATTTGAGCCCCTGACATGCGGCTATCCTTGGGGATCTCTCAGGAGGAGGCAGCAGAGGTCAGCTGCTCTTCAGTGCCTGGCACCTGTCTCATGCCACAACCAATAGAAGTGGTCAGGTGCTGGCAGGGGAACTGTGGAGAAGGTGCAGCAAGAAAATCTGGAGCTGAGCCCTCTGCCAGTGGGGAAACACCAAAGGCTGCAATTTTCTCTGCCCCAGGACAGGGCAGTTACCTACATTGACCTGCCTGGCTCTGTTCACCCTCCAATCTGAGACCTAGAGGCTATTTCTGCACCCCTCTGGAATGATGATCATCACTGACCCAGAGAGGAAAGTTTAAGAGCAAACACAGAGAGACGGATTCCTCATCCCAATCCTGGACCAGGCATGAACACATCTGATCAGAATGAGGAACTTGGTGGCGGCAGCAGCAAAGTTTGGTGCATCTGGATCTAATTCACCTTCCTCCCACTGTAGTCCATAGGGTGTTTGAACCATGCTAAGAGCAGGCTGATTGCCCTGTGCTGAAAGCTGAGAGGAGGGGCTGGAGACCTGATCCTGCTCCCTACTGCATTGGCAGCTAGAAGCAAAGATAGTGCTTAGGAAATGAATCTATGTTTCCACAAATGGTCACAGAGGGATATCTTCCCCCCTCCCTTTTTAGTTTATGCTTTAGGACCTCTTTTGGTGTTTTTTAAATTTTCTGTTTGCGTATGGATATTTTTGAGGGTGAATGCATCATTAAGTTTTGTTTGTTTGTTTGTATGTTTGTCTTCTTTTTCTTGTTTATTTTTGTTTTTGTTTCTTTTTTGTTTATTTGTTACTCAGTGTGCTTGTCTGTTTTCCTTCTTCTTCTCTCTCTTCATCTACCTTATGTCTCCCTTCTTTCTTTTTCCATTATCTTCCTTTTTCTTATCTCATTTTTTGTTTTAGGAGTCATACATACATCCTCACTGCATGGACAGATTGTAAGGTTGTGGGAAGTGGGTTTCAGGGGGTCCACACCTGTTAGCAGGTGCTGTGATCTGAAGTTAGCTTCTGAAATACAGCTTCCCCATAATACCTTAATCAAATCTCAAAACTGCAAAAAGCACAAGCAACCATTCCCAGTCTGGTTTCAAAATTGAACAAATACTGAGGATCTACATAAGGAAGAATAGGGGATTGAGCAAACAGAAGTAAAAACTATCCTCTATCACTGAGCAACAGAATTAAAGACAGGGGAAAAAGAGGAAGGAGAACCATCACAAATGTAGAAAAATCAAAGAAAGACCACAAGTCCCACCCAGACTACTGGGAAGGCAGCCCTGAAAAATACAAGGCAGAACTCAAACAAAGAAGAGCCCCCCAGAATGACTGGTCTCAAGTCACAAATCCAGAGATCAAGATATTAATAGAGAGAATGAATAGAAATGAGAAGAGACATGAGGAAAGAATGAAGGAGTTGATAACTGAGATGACACCAACAAAGAATACAGTAAACTAAATAACAAACTGACAATCATGGAAAACATAATTAACCAAGCAGAAGAAATAATATTAGAGCTAGAGGACCAAAATATGGAACTAATGCAAACTGTTAAAAGCATCAAAAAGAGTATTAAAAAGACAGAATAAAGTCTTCAAAAGATGTGCAATTTTACCAAGAGGTTCATCTTACATCAATTGGCATTCCTGAGGCAGATAGAGAAACAGAGACCACCCTGGAGCAAGTATTCCATGAAATTATTCAAGACAACTTCCATCATCTCATCTGAGACATTGACCATTCAAGCACAAGAAATTCAGAGAACTCCTACAAGACATCAAAAGAAAAGACAGACTCCTAGACACATAGTAATTTCCTTACATAAAGTAGGTATATAAAATAATCCTAGGACAGCAAGAGAGAAGGTCAGACTACCTACCAGAGGAAATCAGCGAGAATAGCAGCAGACTTTTCTACAGAAACACTAAATGCTGGAAGAGGCTGCAGTCCAATCTTCCAAATGCTCAAAGATAAAGAATTCCAACCAAGAATTTCCTAACCAGCTAAGCTAAGGTTCATCAGCTATGGAGAGTTCAAATCTTTCCCAGACATTCAATTGCTAGGAGTTCATGCCTCCTCCATATCAGCTCTACAAGAAATGCTTAACAAGGTATTAAACACAAAAGTCAGAAACTGAAAAATAATCACACTGTTCCCAAGAATGCAGGAAAAACTATGAAACACACACATATATCAACCCATAAAACAAAATAAAATCCACAAACAAAACAACAACAGCAACAAATCCTATAAAAAACTCATGACATAGCCAGGCTTGGTGGCTCAGCCTGTAATCTTGCACCTTTGGGAGGCTGAGGTGAGTGGATTGCCTGAGCCCGTGGGTTCGAGACCTGCCTGGGCAACTTGGCGAGACCTCATCTCTACAATAAATCAAAAAATGAGCCGGGCATGGTAGCACATGCCTGTAATTCTGGCTACTTGGAAGGCTGAGGCGGAAGGATTGCCGGAGCCCAGTGGGTCGAGGCTGAGGTGGCTGGGAGCAGCCACTGCACTCCAGTCTGGGCGACAGAGTGAGACTCCAACTCAAAAACAACAACAACAACAACAACAAAAAAACTCATGACAGGGATAAGCTCTCACATTTTAATAATTAACCTGAACGTGAATGGAATAAGTACACCCCTAAAAAGACGTAGAATGCCAAACTGGATAAAATATACATAATGGAACAATATGCTGTCTCCCGGAGACTCATCTCACCAAAATGGACACTCATAGCCTCAAAGTAACAGGATATAAAACAAATTTTCAAGTGAATGGAACACAAAAGAAAGCAGAAGCTGTGATCTTAATATCAGACAAAATATCCTTTAAGTTATCAAAAATTTAAAAAGATATGGAAGGCCACTACATATATAAGAGATTCAATCCATGAACAAGAAATATCCATCCTAAACATATATATACCCAAGATAGGAGCATCAACCTTTATAAAGCAGTTTATAGGTAAACTAATAAAAGATATTGACTCTAACACTATCATAGCAGAAGACTTAAATACTCCACGAACAACCCTAAATAGATAATTGAGGCAAAAAATCAAAAAGGAGATTCAGAAACTCAACTTGACACTTGACCAAATGGACTTAATAGATACCTACAGAATACTGCATCCAACAACAATGGAATATCATCCTACTCTTCACCACATGGAATGTACACCAAGATTGACTACAACCTTTGTCATAAATAAAGTATAAACAAATTTCATAAGATCAAAATACTGCCATGTATGTGGAATAAAAATAAATATCAACCCTAACAAAGCTATTCCAAACCCACAAAGACATAGATGCTAAACAGCATGATGCTGACCAACACCTGGGTCAACATGGAAATAAAAGCAGAAATTTAAGGATTTCTGGAAAGAAATGAAAATAAAGACACATTTTACCAAGACCTCTGGGATACCATTAAAGCAGTACTCAGGGAGGAATTCAGTTTTTTACACACATCAAGAAAATGGAAAGATTACAAGTTAACAGTCTAACAAATCACCTAGGGTGCTGGAAAGACAAGACCACCAGATCACCAAAGAAAATGACCAAATACAGGACACACAAGACAAAAATATCATATAAAAAATCAGCAAAGCAAAAAGCTGGTTCTGTGAAAGAATAAACAAGATTGATGGACCTCTAGCCAGACTGACCAAGAAGAGAGAGAAAAAGCCCAAATAAACACAATGCAAAAGATCAAATACAAAAGATCAAATCTCAAAGGACTTTGAAGAAATACAAAAGTTTTCAGAGATTACGATGCACACCTGCATGGAAACAAAATAAAAAACCTAATTGAAATGGAGGACTTTCTGATATCACATAACCTTCCAAGTTGAAACAAGAAGACATTGAGACATTAAATCAATCAATCACAACCCAGGAAATTCACTTCATCATAAGAAAACTACCCACACAAAAAAGTCCTGTACCAGATGACTTTCTATCAGAGTTCTACAAAACATACAAGAAGCTGATACCTATCATATTGAAAGTATTCCAAGCAATTGAGAAAGATGAAACTCTCCCCAAATCATTTTATGTTGCTAACATCACACTGAACAAAAATGTGTAAAGATTCAACTGCAAAGAGAGCTACAGGCCAATATTTCTGATGGATATAGATGCAAAAATACTAGGTAAGATTCTAGCAAATCAGATCCAACAACACATCTCAAAAATCATCCACCACGACCAAGTGGGATTCACCCCTGGCATGCAGGACTGGTTCAACATCTGAAAGACCATAAATGTAATTACATACATCAATAGATGTAAAAATAGGAATGATATGGTTGTATCATTAGACACTGAAAAAGCGTTTGATAAAATCTAGCATCCTTTCTTTATAAAAACACTTGAATATCTAAGCATAGAGAGAACATACAACAAAACAGTAAAAGCCATCTATGATAAACCTACAGGCAACATATTTTTAAACTGACAAAAAGTGGAAGCATTTCCCCTGAAAGCTGGAACAAGACAAGGCTGCCCACTTTCAACCTTCCTGTTCAACAGGATTGGAAGTCCTAACTAGAGCAATCAGACAATAGATGGAAATCAGGGGCATCCAAATAGGAAAAGAGGAAGTCAAGTTTTCTCTCTTTGCTGATGATATGATTCTACAACTTGAAAGTCTAAGAGAATCTGTCAGAAATCTTCTAGCACTGATAAAGGACTTTGATAAAGTCTTGGGGTACAAAATCAACAGGCAAAAGACAGTCATATTTTTATATTACCAACAACAAACAGACAGAGAACCAAATAAAAAACACAATCCCATTTACAAAAGCCACACATAAATAAAAATGAAATATCTTGGTATCTTCTTAACCAGAGAAATGAAAGATTTTACAATAAAAACTACAAAACATTGCTCAAAGAAATCAAAGATGATACAAACAAATGGAAAAATATTACATACTAATGAACGGGAAGAATCAACATTGTTAAGATGTCCATCCTACCCAAGTTAATCTGCAGATTTAATACAATATCCATTAAATTACCAGCATCATTCTTCTCAGACCTGGAAATGACAATACAGAAATTCATATGGAAACATGAATAACCAAAGCAATCCTCAGTAAAAGAAACAAAGTGGGAGGTATCACACTTCCCAGTCTTTAAGTCTTTTTTTTAATGACTACAATAATCAAAACTGCCTGGCATTGGTACAAGAACAGGCATATAGACAAACAGAACAGGATAAAGATTCCAGAAGCAAAATGTCAATATCTCAACTAATTCATCTTCAACAAAGCCTCCACTACCAACCATTGGGGAGACAAGAACCTATTCAGTAAATGGTGCTGTGAAAACAAAATGCAAAAAATGAAAACAAGACCCCTACCTATCACCACACACAAAAATCAACTCCAAATGAATCAAAGACCTAAATGTAAAACCTCAAACTATAAGAACCTGAGAAAATGCAGGAGACATCCTTATCAATATTGGAACTGAACAAATCCTCAAGTGCCCATACCATGAGATAAGACAGACAAGTGGGGTCTCATCAAACTTAAACACTTCTGCAAAGCAAAAAAAAAAACATCAAGAGAGTGGTGAGAAAGTCCTAAAATGGGAAAAAAAAATTTGCCAATTGTGTATCTGACAAAGACCTATCACCTAGGATCTACAAGGAACGTAAACATGCCTAAAAGAAAAAACAAACAGCCCTATTAAAAAGTGGGCTAAAGATATGAATAGATGCTTCTCGAAAGAAGGCATATGAACAACCAACAGGTACATGAAAAAATTCTCAGTCTCACTAATCATCATAGAAATGCAAATGAAAACAACACTGAGATACTACCTAACTCCAGTAAAGATGGCCATCATCAATATCAAAAAACAACAGATGCTGGAGAGAATGTGGATAAAAAGGGAACACTTCTACACTATGAATGGGAGTGTAAACTGATACAATCTCTGTGGAAAACAATGTGACAAGTCCAGAAAGATCTAAAAATCGACCTTCTGTGTGACTCAGCCAGTCCCATTTTGGGAATACACCCAGAGAAACTCAAATCACTCTACAGAAAAGACACCTGTACATGCATGTTTATTGCAGGATTATTCTCAATAGCAAAAAAAAAAAAAAAAATGGAATCAACCGTGCTGCCTATCAAAAGTGGACTGACTGAATAAATGTGGTGCATATACATTATGGAAAATTATGCAGCCATAAAGGACAAACTTTTGAACTTTGCAGCAACTTGGATACACTTAGAGTCTATAATATTCACTGGGCTATCACAGAAACAAAGAACTGAGTACCAATGTTCTCATTCATAAGCAGACTCATATTATCATAATAATAAAAGAAAGGGATTAGCTGTAGTGGGAAACTGCTGGGGGAGTGGCACACTTTTTCAGTAAGGGTACTTGATCTAAAATCAGGTGAAGTGAGGACAAAAGTGAGGCCCAAAATTTACCTGTCCAGTGACCATTTGTTTACCTAATCCTGAACTGTACTCTTCAACTTTAAAATAAAAATTAAAAAAAGGAAAGTAAACATATTTCAAATCAATAATCAAAATTTCTTCCTCAAGGATATAGTAAAAAGAAGAGCAAATCTAGTAAAATGAAGCAGAAGAAAGGACATAATAATAATAAGAGCAGAAATTAATGGCATTAAAAAGAGAAAAAATATTAGAGAAACAATAAAACAAAAACTGACTCCTACTCTCTGAACGTGAGTTCCCAAAAAGACTCTTAATTTTCTTCCCCCATCCCCCAGTCCACCACCAGCCATGCTGGTCCGAGGTCTGGGGACCTTTGGTCTCACACAGGGCTGGATATTGCAGCCCACTGCTGCTGCTGTTCCACTGTGTGCGTGGGAGTCTCAGACCCAGCTCCCTCCCTGGCTACATTGTCTCTGCCCAGCACCCAGCACCAAGTCACCAGTCACTCAACAAGGTTCTGGGCACCCGCCCCTCAGAGACACTGGTCACATTCCTGGCTGAAGTACCCTGTGAGGGGCCCACGGCCACTCTCACCAAACACCGCCTGCCCTTTGGAGCTTTGGAGCTCTGGAGCTCTGGGCCCACCCTGGCTGAAGCACTCAGCATGTGACCCCAAACTGGAGGACCCAGACAAGTGGAGAGAAACGGATCAGCAAAAACTGCCTCAGCCATTCTCCAGGCAGAAACTTCCATTGCCCTGCCCACCTATAAACAAACCCTACCTCAGTTCCTAAGGTAACGTCATGAAACAGGAGACAAAGCCCACCCCTATGCTGAATCAGAGAAAAGAAACCCCCAGGCAGCCAACTAAAAAAAAAACAAACAAACAAACCCAAACTGCGAGTAAATCTAGCTGTTGACAACAAAAAACAAAGGGGATAGACTGGAGATCAGAGTTGAAGTGACTTTCGTCTGATCGCTTATTTTGACTTATGAGTTTATCATTTTGACTGTTTTGATCACGTTTGTTGTTTGCCTTCTGACTTACACTGCTTCTTGATTTTATTGGTCTGTCTCTGTGTAGCTAACAGTATTCTTTAGGAAATCCTTCTTACGTGTCTTTTTTCACTTCTTTCCGGCCCTATGTCTCTTTCTCACCTGATAGTTGGTATGTATGTCTGTTTTCTCTCTTGCTCTTCTCTCTTTCTAACTTCATATTGCCCCCCTTCCTCCATTGTTTTCCTCTTTTATACCCCCCCTTTTAATCTAGGGACTAAGAATACGTACTGCTGGACAGACAGATTGTAAGGCAGAGGGAAATAGGTTCCGGTGCGCTCATACACCTGTTTGTGCATGCTAGGATCAGCATATACATTCTGAACCACAGCTTCCCCCTCAATTAAACCTCAAAACCTGCAAAAAGTACAGATTGCAGCCTACACTCCAACCTCAAAAGTGAACAAAGCCAGAAGATCCTCACAAGGAAGAATAGGATATTGCAGAAGAGAAATAAAAGAAACCCCACATTCCCTCAAAAACAGAATTCAAGAAGGGAGGGAAAGGGGAGAGAGAGAAAAATCTACACAAATGAAGAAAGACCAAAAGAAGAGTATGGGTGTCTCTCAGACCCCTGGGAGGGCAGACACTGAGAAAACTGACTTCAGAATGAAAGCAATGAAGAGCCTTCAGAATGAAGGGTCCCAAACTACAAACCTAGATATCAAGACATTAATGGAGAGATCAAAAAGAATCAGCAGACACAAGAATAAACTAGGAAGGGGCTGATAGCTGAGATAACAGTCATAAAGAATACTGTGAGTGAAATAAATAACAAACTGATAAGCATGGAAAGCAGAATTACCCAAGCAGAAGAAAGAATCTCAGAGCTTGAGGACCAAAATATAGAACTAACCCAAGTTCTTAAAAACACAGAAAAGAAGCTCAAAAAGACAGAACAAAACTTTCAAGAGATGAGCGATTACCTCAAGAGACGGAACCTAAGAGTAATTGGCCTTCCTGAGGCAGAAAGAGAGACAGAGACCACATTGGAACAAACTTTCCATGAGATCAAGAAAACTTCCCTTGTCTAATCAGTGATGCAAAAATTCAAACACAAGAGATTCAGAGAACCCCTGCAAGACAACAAATGAGAAGACCAACTCCAAGACACATAATAATTTGCCTAAATAAAGTAGGCACAAAAGAAAAAATTCTAAAGGCAGCAAGAGAAAAAGGCCAGATCACCTACCATGGAAGAGCAATCAGTATAGCAGCAGATTTATCTACAAAAACCCTGCAGGCTAGGAGAGCTTGTAGCCCTATCTTCAAAGTCCTGAAAGATAAACAATTTCAACCACGAATAACGTACCTGGCCAAGCTAAGCTTCATCAGTGAGGGAAAATTAAAATCTTTCCCAGATATCCAATCCCTAAGAACTTATGCTGCCACCAAACCACCTCTACATGAAACACTTAAGAAAGTACTAAACACAGAAGAAAAGGAAAAAAGAACAATGTTCTTCACAAGAGTACAGGAAAAAGAATAAAATATACATGAAGCAACCCCAAAACCAAAAGAAAGACAAAAAAAAAAAAAACCCAAGTGGAAGAACAACAATTGTATAAGAACTCTATGATAGAACGAACTCTCACATTTCAATAATTAGCCTGAATGTGAATGGATTAAATGCACCACTGAAAAGACATAGAATGACAAAATGGATGAAATATCACCAGGCAACAAGATACTGCCTTCAAGATACCAATGTTACTAGAAAGGACATACACAAAATCAAAGTAAGAGGATGGGAAACAAATTTTCCGGCAAATGAAACACAAAAGAAAGGAGGAGTCGTGATCCTAATTTCAGACAAAATACTATTTAAGCTATCAAAAATTAAAAAAGATACAGAGGGCCACTACATAATGATAAAAGGTTCACTCCATCAACAAGAAATATCCTAAACATATATGCACCCAACATAGGTGTTCCAACTTTCATAAAGCAACTTCTAGGAAAACTAAAGAAAGATATTGACTCTAACACCATCACAACTAGGGACTTTAATACCCCACTAATAACCCAAGACAGATCATCAGGACAAAAAATCACCATGAAGATCCTGAACTTCAATGTGACTCTCACCAAATGGACTTAATTGATACCTACAGAACACTCCATCCAAAGCCCACAGAATACACATTCTACTCATCACCGCATGGAATGTATTCTAAGATTGACCACATAATTGGCCGTAAATCAAGCATAAGCAAATTTAAAAGGACCGAAATTCTACCATGCACCTTCTTGGACCACAGTGGAATAAAAATAAACATTGACACCATCAGAGTCCCCCCAAAACCCACAAAGACATGGACACTAAACAGCATGGTGCTAAACAACTCCTGGGTCAATGATGGAATCAAAACAGAGATCAAAAAATACCTGGAAACAAATGAAAATGAAGAAACATCTTACCAAAATCTCTGGGATGCCTTAAAAGCTGTAGTAAGAGGGGAATTTATATCCCTACAAACGCACATGAAGAAAATGGAAGTGTCACAAATTAACAGCCTAACAAGCCATCTAAGGAAACTGGAAAAGCAAGACCACAAAAACCCTAATTTTAGCAGAAGAATCCAGATCACCAAAATAAAAGCCCAAATCCAGGACATAAGACAAAAAGTTAATACAAAAAAATCAATGAAACCAAAAACTGGTTCTTCGAAAGGATAAACAAGAGCGATGGGTCTGCTAGCTAGACTTTCTAAGAAAAAAATGGGAAAATACCCAAATAAGCACAATCAGAAACACAAAAGATGAAGTCACATCTGACCCTGAAGAAATACAAAAGATCATTAGAGACTACTATATACACTTGTATGGAAACAAACTTGAAAACCTTAAGGAAATGGAGGACTTTCTGAGTTCACACAACCTGCCTAGGTTGGAACTAGAAGAAATTGAGACCCTAAGTAGATCAATATCAATCAAGGAAATTGACTATGTAATAAGAAAACTACCTACAAAAAAAGCCCTGGTCCAAATGGCTTTCCAGCAGAATTCTACAAGACATTTAAGGAGGAGCTGATACCAATCCTACTGAAGGTATTCCAGGTGATTAAAAAAGATGGAACTCTCCCCAAATCATTTTACAAAGCCAACATCACATTGATACCCAATCCAGGTAAAGATCTAACAAAGAAAGAGGACTACAGGCCAATATCGTTGATGAACATGGATGTTAAAATTCTCAAGAAGATCCTAGCAAACTGGGTTCAACAATACATCTCAAAAATCATCCATCATGACCAAGTAGGCTTCATTCCTGGGAGGCAAGGCTGGTTCATTATTTGTGAAACCATAAATGTAATTAAATACATCAACAGATGTCAAGAAAATTACTACATGATTATATCATTAGATGCAGAAAAAGCTTCTGATAATATCCAGCACCCTTTCTTGATAAAAACCCTCGAACATGTAGGCATATGGGGAACATATCTCAAAATAGTAAAAGCCATCTATGAGAAACCCACAGCCAGCATACTCCTAAATGGACAAAAATTGCAACCATTTCCCCTGAAAACTGGAACAAGATGAAGATTCCCACTCTCACGCCTCCTGTTCAACATAGTATTGGAAGTCCTGGCTCGAGCAATCAGAGAAGAGAAGGCAATCGGGGGTATCCAAATAGGAAAAGAGGAAATCAAGTTATCTCTCTTTGCATATGATATGATTGTGTACCTTGAAAACCCAAGGGAATCTGTCAAAAATCTCCTTACACTGATAAAGGCCCTTGGCAAAGTCTCAGGATACAATGTAAATGTGCAAAAGACAATTACATTTCTTTACACCAATAATAATCAAACAGAAACCCAAATAAAAAACACAATTCCATTCACAATAGCCACACACAAAAAAGAAATACCTTGGCATCTTTCTAACCAGAGACATGAAAGACCTTTACAATGAAAACTACAAAATACTGCTGAAAGAGAGCAAAGATGACATAAACAAGTGGAAAAATATCCCATGCTCATGGATTGGAAGAATCAACATTTTGAAGATGTCCATCTTACCTAAAGCAATCTACAAATTCAATGCAATACCCATCAAATTACCAGCAGCATTCTTCTCAGACCTGGAAAACACAACACGAATTCATATGGAAACAAACATCCAGGAATAGCCAGAACAATCCTCAGCAAAAAAAGAAAAACATCAAAGCAGTTGGTATCACATTACCAGACTCCAAACTTTACTATAAAGCTACAATCATCAAAACAGCTTGGTATTGGTATAGGAATAGGCATATAGATCAATGGAATAGAATTGAGATTCCAGAAGCAAAACCTCAATTTCTCAACCAACTCATCTTTGACAAAACCTCCACCACCTACCACTGGGGAGAGGAGAACCTATTTAGTAAATGGTGCTTGGAATACTGACTGGTCACATGCAGAAGATTGAAACAGGACCCCATGCACAAAGGTTAACTCCAAATGCATCAGAGACCTAAATGTAAAACCTCAAACTAGAAGAACCTTAGAAAATGAAGGACATACCCTCATAGAAATCGGAACTGTCATCCAATTCCTGAACAAAACCCGAAACCTACAGGTCATAAGAGAGAAGATAGACAAGTGGGGCCTTATTAAGGTGACAAGCTTCTGGAAAGCCAAAGAAACCATCAAGAGAGCAGGGAGACAGCCTACAGACTGGGAAAAAGTATTTGCCAACACCAGGTCTGACAAAGGTTAACATCTTGGATCTAGAGGAACTCAAACGTGCTGAAAAGAAAAAAAACAAATAACCCCGGTATAAAATGGGTAAAAGATATGAATAGACACTTCACAAAAGAAGACATCCGAGCAGCCAATAGATACATGAAGAAATGTTCAACCTCTCTAATCATCAGGGAGATGCAAATCAAAACCACACTGAGATACCACCTAACTCCAGTCAGAATGGTAATTATCAACAAGTCAAAAAATAACAGCTACTGGAGAGGGTGTGGTGAAAAGGGAACACTTCTACACTGTTGGTGGGAGTATAAACTAGTGCAAACTCTGTGGAAAGCAATGTGGCGATTCCTAAAAGCTCTAAATATTGACCTCCCATATGACCCCGCAGTCCCCCTACTAGGAATATATCCTGAAGAACTCAAATCACTATAAAAAAGATACCTGCACATGTATGTTTATCGCAGCATTGTTCACAATAGCAAGAACCTGGAAGCAACCATGGTTCCCATCAAAAGAGGACTGGATTTTAAAAATGTGGTATATATACCCGGTGGAATACTATGCAGCCATAAAAAACAACAAAATCATGAATTTCGCAGCAACCTGAATGGAACTAGAGTCTATAATACTGAGTGACCTCTCACAGAAACAAAGATCCAAGTATCACATGTTCTCCCTCATATAATGTACCTTGAACCTCCAATGTAATACTATAAGAAAATGACTGACATTAGTGGGAAACTATGTGGGGGGAGGGTGATGGAATTAATGATAGTAAATATATGTCGGGGGACAAGGAAGCACCTCTTATCAACAGGGTGCCTGAAGTAAACGTATTTGTATACCTAACCCTTAACTGTACCTCACAACAAAATATTGATTAAAAAAAAATTGCTAATCCAACATCAAGCTGAATAAGAACTGCATGACACAGAACTGATAAAGAATTGTAACTTTTAAATATAGTTTTAGTTTGAAATGATTATTTTCTTTATTTCAAATTATACGAAATATTTATTCCTCAGGCTATCTATAGCTTGCAGCAAAATTAATGAAGTATACTTTTGTGTGCAGAATTTAAACATTAACTTTCTCTTTCTATCTGATGCCATCAAAATTTAAAAACTATTGATAAGTATTCTTATTTTTATGGGAATACAGTTATTTGCATAAGTTTAGTAAGAGTCTATTCTTCTTTATAACAGGCCACATTAGAAATATTGGTTATATTACCAAAACTTTAATTGAAGTGTCATATTTTTAAGAAGATGGTTTTAAGAAAATGAGGTTGCATTTATGAAGTCAGTAAAAGCTCCTTGGTAAAAAATGGCTGGGTATCTTATTAACAATTTTTTTACAAGGTTTCTAACATTACAGTGAAAAAATAATGTCACTTCCTGATGGGCCCAGAAACTAATATTTGAGGATTTCAGGAACACAGATATTCACTCACATCTACACATAGTACAGATAGAAATTGAGGGTGAGTCTTTTACTTGGTTTCCTAGTCTCAAGTGCTTTCTTATTAGTCTAATGTGAGATTCCTTATAGAAAGTTCCCTAAGCAAATTTATAAAAGCCTATATGATCAATCACTATTCTCACTGCACTTATGTAAATGACCTGGCCAAGAAAAAAGAGACCAACTTATTTTGCAAATAAATTGAACTCACTGTGATTATCTTTGATAAAAAAGGGGAGATTGGAGAGATAAATTTTCTGTCTCAGAAAAATTAATTATGCACTTATTAGATTATAATCTAATTTATTGCTCTTGAGATTTTGTTATTTACCTGTGAACTGGTCTGAATTTTGGGTTCTTTTAGTTTCCTCAGATATCTGGCTTTGACTTTTCAAACTATTAATTTGAACATTTTGGTTCATATTTCTACTCTGGAATCACTAAAAGTATGCTTTCCTGAAGCCCTATAAGCTGAAGCTAGCCAACTTGATTAAGCACTTTGGAGAAATTCCCACAACAACTTATTTATAGATAATCTTCACAACGTTTAAACTGCAAACCAGAAAAATCTGTCAGATAGACACTGCCTGACTCTGCTTCCACTAAAGATGCTTTGAGTCTAACATCCAGAAATCTTCTCAGCTGTCTGCATTGCACTCAGAAACAAGTTTATATATGACTCCAGTTATTAGCCTTGTCTTTCCTTAATTTCCATAAAAATGCATCTTATTACATACCTATCTGCTTCTTCCACATGGAGGCCTGATTTTGATGGAAACTCACCTGCAACATAATCTCCAGAAATGCTACAACCTGTGTAATTGACCTATTCTCTGGTCTCCAGGGCTGATTCAATAAGATATGGGACCGCGTACTCGAATATGTTCCTTCCTGTTCCTTCCAATCTATGTTCTTCTCTGATTTTGCCAATATCTTATCTCACAATTATTAACCCAATCTCACCAAAAAAACCAACTTGACTTAATATATAAAATCATGTGAAAGTAAAGTTTCACAAGAGAGATGGAAGGAAACCAGAATGTCACCTCAAAATATGTCTCTTTGACATAAATATTGTTGAATTAAAAATAGTTAATATCAATTATCTTAAGATTATTAATGAATCTAAATTATTATTAATTGGTCTTAATTAATGAAGGGCAGCTTTCTGCATTTCCTCTCTGTTTGCCCAAAAGCGCAAAAGGGATTTACAGGAAACACACAAAAAATAAATAAATAAAACCTTCCTATTCTCTTCCTTTTCTGCCTAATAAAAGGATGTAAATTCTCATTGCCATTAGAGGTAGCACTAGAGGACTCTATGGGGAGACTTTACTTCGTCTGTCTTTCTTTGTTCCTTCCTCCCTTCCTTCCTTTTTTAAAAATGTATTTCCTATTCCAGTTTCTCACCTTCCCTGAAACAGCTTTCTTTTGTCTTTCACTTCTATGAAATGTACTGTTCTTTGTTGGATATACTATATAAGCCAGACACCTAAACCATTTCCTTGAGATGTTTTTCTCCCTCATCATGGGCACAACATGTGTTAATAACTTCACTTGTTTTACTCTTGCTAATTTGTCTTTTGTTATAGGCGTGTATCCTAACTATGAACCTATGAAGGTTGAGGAAAAATATATCTACTTCTCTCATTCAGAGCTATTAGCATAGATTTTTTTTCTTATTTCAAAATTGAGATTTTAATGTATGACGTACCCAACTCCCATCATATTTACAAACATTCATATCTCTTCCCTAACAAATAATTATACTTACATAGCAGTTATGTGTTTTAAAAAAATATGTGAGAGAAAACTGTTATACTCTGGTTGTAATATCCTCATTTTGTAGATTAGGATATACTGAGGTCAATCACATTAATAAAATTAACCATCCAAGTTGCGTTCAGAAGTTAGTAGCAAGAGTGGGATAAGCACCCAAAATTTATAATCTTTTTTTTATCTTTAAAATTTATTGTACATAGTGCAATTTTATTTTATTTTATTTTTTTATTTTAAAGATGTGGGGTACAATTGAGGATTGGCTATGTAAGTGGCCATCGTTCAGGTAAAGATTTGTTCTCCCTTTTGTCCACTCTTTGCCTGGTTTTAGCTCAGGTACCCTTATTAATGTTATGTGATTCTCCTTCCCTGGCAGTATCCTGCTATTGCCAAGGTTTAATTCGTTTATTTATTTAAAAAACCTTTTTCTTCACAAAACTTTAAATTGTCTTCTTTTCTTCATAAATCTCTTCCATTATCCTCACCCTTTACCCCTCAAATGTCTCCAACCCCTATTAAGCAGTGCAGCATTGTCTGTGCTATCTTCCCCATCTATATCGATTTCTTTACACCCATGAGAGGTACTAACCAATCCGTTGCCCTCCTCCATGGCAGTAAGATACTATAGAAAGTAATGCTTTTTTTTATAGCACATTTTTAGTCATGGTATTCACAATTTCATCAAAAAAGGTAATCACTGTTGTTCCACAAGGTGTCCCTTGGTGAATCTCTTGGAATTCTGGCTTGGTTGGGGGAAGTGAGAGAAAATCCTTAGCACAACTCTATATCAGGCCAGTAACTCATGACTTCAATGATTTTTTTCCCTGTTTATCACTAATATCTGTATGTAGAGTAGGAAGTCTCTGTGTATGTGTGTATTTGTGTGTGTTATAGCCGAAGTGTGAGAAGGAAGTCACCAACATGCAGACAGTCGAACTTGAGTCCTTTATTAGCTGGCAGTCAAGTGTAGGCTTGTGCCCCAAAGTGCTCTTGACCCTGAGCAGAGTTAGCAGGGGCTTTATAAAGGCAAAACTCATGAAAGCTGTCCAGTTATGATTACATTTCTTGGCAGGACATTTGACATTTATGATTAGATATGGAACTTGCATTTAGGGAGTTTCCAAGCGCCAAGGGGAACAAGAATGTGGGTTGGTGGTGTGATTACAGGAAGGTTACAAAAGGGGGTTTTCTCTAGGTTAAGATGAAGGATCTGTTACAAAATGGAGTTACTTAAGCCATTCAAGTTATTACAGGCTTTTATAGGTATTGCAGATAGATATTTCAATCACTAATATCTGTATGTAGAGTAGGGAGTCTATCACTGTGTATGTATTTGTGTGCACATATGTCAGTGATATGAAAATTATGCTTGCAGTGTACTATCGTCTATTAAGTGTGAGCAGCATTATGCCTAAAAAGAATATACATGTCTTGATTAAACAATATATTTATTGCTAAAATATGCTGACACAAAGACTCAAACGGAACACATGCTATTGAAAAAAATGGCATGGGGTGTTGGAAAGATGGTGACCAAACCAGTTAGATTTTGTGAGTTTTGGTGTGAGTAAATGTGTGGACAAGCGCTGAGTCTCAGGTGCCCCACCCCCTACCCTGATTAATCAGCAGGAGAAAGGGCATGGCCAGAAAAGGAAAAGGAAGACCTTCCAAAAGATCAGTGGTGAATCTGAAGCTGGCCCAATCCCCCTCTTCCCCAAAAACTCACTGAACATCAGCCCCACACAGTCGGGCATGACCGAGAGGGACAAGCCCAGATGGAGCCTGGATGTCAGCCTCAACAGAACTCCATTCCAGGATAGGCCTGGCTGAGGAACCCCTCTGTGAGTGCACACCTGGGGAAGAGATAATCCCACACCTCCCCATCAGAGGGGATGCCACTGACCATAGAAGAGAGGGAGGTGAGGACGGCAGCCCCACTCCCCTTCACTGCCCCTCCTCCTTCCGTGGTCTGAACACTGGGGAGAGAGTGGAAGGGGTGGAGGCTCTGCAGAGAAGCAGAAAAGAGGAACCTTCCACACGATGGCAGGATTTCTTTTTTTTTTTAAGATTTTTTGCCCTTTTGTTAGTTTTTCTATTTTAAAAATATTTTTCCTTGGTACACGAATGTGTATGTGATGATTTGAGTTGCATCCTCCCCCCTTTTTCCTTTTTTCTTCGTTTGTTTTTTGTTTTCTGTTTATGTATGTATGTGAATGATTGAGTGTTCATCTTTCAGTTTATTTTGTTTTTTGCCTTTTTTGGTTGTTTTTGCTCTTGTTCTTCTCTTTTTTTATACTGTAAGGTGAGTGTGAATATATGTGTGAGGGTTCAAACTGAATTCTTGTTTTTTTTTGTTTTTCTTTTTGTCTTCCATTCATTTTGTGCTTTTCTTCTCCATTCATTTTGTGCTAGGCTTGTGTGTGTATATAGTTTTCCTGTAGTTTTTTTTTTGTTGTTGTTGTTTATTTTGTATCAACTTGTTTTTATTCCAGTTTGTTTTGGAATGTGTGTGTGTGTGTGTGTGTGTGTTCAATGTTTTTTGCCTTTGGTTTCTGCTTTCATTGTTCTCTGTACTTATTTTAAAATAAAATTTTGTCCATCTTATTTCATTCTGTATTTCTCTGTTCTTATTGCTGCTACTGTATCTTGGTCTCAAGCAGTACATATATGTATGTACCCATTGCATCATCATATAGAGTTGTGGTGGTGATTGGGTCTTAAGGAACACATACTACAATCAGTGAACATTGTGATTTGCACGTAGTTTCTGAATCATAGCTCCCCATCCTCTACTTATTGACTTTCAAAACTGCAAGAGCCAGCAAAGCTTCCCATCCACAGTCCTGTTTCAAAATAGAACAAATCCAGGGCCCAGATAAGGGAAGAATAGAGGACTGAGCAAACATCAGAAGTGAAAGCTTCTCCCACTGCCACTGAATAACAAAACTAAAGAGAAAAACAGGGGATCTCTTACAAATGAGGAAAAACCAGTGAAAGAACACAGATAGTTTCATGTATAACAAAGTGAAAATTCTTGAAAAATCAGACCTTGGAACCCAAACAAAGGAAGTCACCAACATCTGTCCCCAGAACATGGCAGGAATTAGGGAATGGAAGGAAAGATTGGATAAGACCCGAGAAACACAAGATGCAACACTGAAAGAACTTGTAACAGAGACTTTGGCCATAAAAAACTTCATCCAGGAATTAAATAACAGGATGACAAGCATGGAAAGCAGAATTAATCTAGCAGAAGAATAAAATCTCAGAACTTGAAGACCAGAAGATAGAATTAACCCAACCTGTAAAAACATAGAAAAAAAAAACTTGAAAGAAAGAACAATGTCTACAGTAGATATGCAGTTATATCAAGAGACCAAACCTATGCCTGATGGTACCCTGAAGAAGAAAGGGAAATGGAGAACAACTTGGAGCAAGTATTCCAGGAGGTTATCCAAGAACACTTTCCCCATCTCACCAGAGATATGACTAGTCAACACAAGAGATACAGAGAACCCCTAAAAGACACCAAATGAGAATAACACAGAAGAAGCCCTAGACACATATAGTAATTCACCCACACAAAATAGGCAAAAAAGAAAATATCCTAAAGGCAACAAGAGAGAAAAGTCAGACGACCTACCGAGGAAAACCAATCAGAATAGCAGCAGATCTTTCAGCAGAAACACTGCAAGCAAGAAGGAACTGAAGTCAAATACTCAAAGATAAACAATATCAACCAAGAATTTTCTACCTAGCTAAGCTCAGTTTCATCAGTGATGGAGAATTAAAATCATGCCCAGACATCCAATCCCTAAGAGATTAAGCAGCATCCAGATCAAATCAACATGACATACTTATAAAAGGTATTAAGTATTCCAGGATATTAAGCACAGAAGAAAGAAAACAAAGAATGACCACACACTTCTCAAGAGAACAGCAGAACACCGAATCAACAGAGAATACATCACAACAATAAACTTGAAAACACACACATTCAGCAATCCCAAAGTGAAAAAAAAAAAAAAAACAAGCAAAGAAAGAAAAAAGTTTATGAGAACCTCATGGCAGGGATAAGCAATCACATTTCAATAATCAGTCTGAATATGAATGGATTAAATGCACCACTGAAAAGACACAGAATGGCAAAGTAGATAAGAAATCATCACCCAATTATTTGCTGCCTCCAGGAAACACATCTCACCACAAGGGATGCACACAGACTCAAAGTCAAAGGAAGGAAAATGAGTTTTCAAGTAAATGGGTCACAAAAGAAGGCAATAGTCATGCTTTTGATATCACACAAAACCTTTAAAAGTTAAAATTAAAAAAGATATGAAAGGACACTACATAATGATAAAAGATTCAATCTATTAACAAAAAATATCCATCCTAAACATATATGCACCCAACACAGGAGCACCAGCAACTACTAAGTAAACTAAAAGAATAATAAAGCAACTACTAAGTAAACTAAAAGAAGATATTGACTCTAACACTATCGTAGCAGGGGAATTGAATACCCCACTACCATCCCTAGATAGATCAATGAGGCAAAAAATCAACAAGGAGATTCAGAACCTAAACTTTACACTCAACTAAATGGACTTAATATATACTTACAAAATATTCCACCCAATAATTACAATATATACATTCTACTCATCATCATATGGAATGTACGCCATGTTTGATCACATCGTTGGCCATTAATCAAGCATAAACAAATTCCATAAGGTTGAAACATGGCCATGAAACTTCTAAGACCACAGTGGAATAAAAATAAGTAACAACACCAACAAAATTTCCCTGAAGCCCACAAAGATATAGACAGTAAACAGCATGATACTGAACAAATACTGGGTCAACAGTGAAATCAAAACAGAAATGAAAAGATTCCTGGAAACAAATGAAAATGAAGAAACATCTTACCAAAACCTCTGGAATACCGTGAAAACAGTGCTAAAAGGGGAATTTATATCTACAAGCACACACGAAGAAAATGGACAAATCACAAGTTGACAGCCTAATAAATCACCTAAGGGAACTGGAAGAGAAGACCAACAGAACCCTAACTTTCGCAGAAGAACCCATATCACCAAAATAAGAGCCCATATTTGGGACATAGAAGACAAAAATATCACCGAAAACATGAACAAAACAAAAAGCTGCTTCTTTGAAAGAAATAACAAGATTGATGGACCCCTAGCCAGAATGACCCAGAAATATAGAGAAAAAGTCCAAGTAAATGCAATCAGAAATGCAAAACATCAAATCACTAATAACCCCAAAGAAATACAAAAGGTTTTCAGAGACCATTATGCATGCTCGTATGGAAACAAACTTGATAACCTAAATGAAATGGAGGACTTTCTGACATCACACAACCTTCCCAGGTTGAAACAAGAAGTCACTGAGACACTAAAGAGAACAATAACAACCCAGAATATTGACTCTGTCATAAGAAAACTACCTATGTAAGAAAAACCTATGAATCAGTTGGCATTTAAGCAGAATTTTACAAAATGTACAACAAGGAACTGATACTAATCCTACTAAAAGTGCTTGAGGCAATTGAGAAAGTTGGAATCTCCCCAAATCATTTTACAAAGTAACATCACACTGATACCCAAACCAGGTAAAGATCCAACGCCAAGAACAAAGAACTACAGTCCAATATCCCTTATGAACATAGAAGCAAAATTCCTCAGCAAGACTCTAGCAAATAGGATCCAAAAACCCATCTAAAGAATCATCCACCATGACCAAGTGGGCTTCATCCTCAGGATGCAGTGCTGGTTCAACATCTGCAAGCCCACGAAATGTAAATGTAATTAAATACATAAACAGACGCAAAAACAAGAACCACATGATTATATCACTAGATGCAGAAAAAGCTTTTGATAAAATCCAGCATCGCTTCTTGATAAAGCCCCTCAAACACCATGGAATAGAAGGAACATACCTCAAAATCATAAGTGCCATCTATGATTAGCCCACAGCTAGCATATTGCAAAATGAACAGAAACTGGAAACATTTCACCTGAAAACTGGAACAAGACAAGGCTGCTCACTCTCACCCTTCTTGTTGAACTTTGTGTTGGAAGTCCTAGCTAGACTATTTGCAAAAGGTGGAGATCAGTGTATCCAAATAGGAAAAGAGGAAATTAAGTTATCCTTCTTTCCTGACGATATGATCCTATACCTTGAAAATCTAAGAGAATCTGTCAAAAACCTGCTTGCACTGATAAAGGACTTTGGCAAAGTCTTGGGGTACAAAAGACAATTGCTTTTCTATACACCAACAAGCAGGCAGAGAACCAAATAAAAAAAACAATCCTATTCACAATAGTCACAAAAAATTGAAATACGTTGGTATCTTTCTAACCAGAGAAGTGAAAGACCTTTACAATGAGAACTACGAAACACTGCTCAAAGAGATCCAAGAAGACACAAACAAATGGAAAAAATATTCCATGCTCATGGGTAGAAAGAATCAACATTGTTAAGATATTCCATCCTACCAAAGGCAACCTACAGATTTAATGCAATACCTATTAAATTACTAACATCATTCTTCTCAGACTTGGAAATGGCAATTCAGAAATTCATATGGACACAAAATGACCACAAAAAACCAGAATAATCCTTAGCAAAAGAAACAAAGCAAGGCATGGAAATCAAAACCACATTGATATACCGCCTAACCCCATTAAGAATGACTATCGTTAATACAAGAACAAAAACAGATGCTGGCGAGGATGTGGAGAGAAAGGAATGCTTCTACACTGCTTGTGGGAATGCAAATTAATGCAACCTCTTTGGAAGGCAGCATGGCATTTCCCGAAAGAACTAGAAATTGACCTTCCATGTGATCCAGCAATCCTCTTATTTAGAATATTCCCAGAGGAACTCAAGTCATTCTGCCAAAAAGATACCCGCACACATGTGTTTGTTGCAGCTCTATTCACAATAACAAAAACATGGAATCAACCATGCTGCCCATAGAAGCTGGACTGGATAAAAAAATGTGGTACATATACACAATGGAATATTATGCATCCGTAAAGCAAGACAAACATATGGACTTTGCAGCAACTTGGTTGGATTTAGAGTCTATCATACTCAGTGATCTGTCACAGACAAAGAACAGGGTACCATATGTTCTCACTCACTAGCAGACCTTGAACAATTATCATAATACTATGACAAAGGGATTGGCAGTAGTGAGAAACTTCCAGGGGAGGGGGGTGGGATTGGCAGTTGAGGGAAACTGCCGGGGGAGGGAGGGGCACACCTCATCAACAAGGATACCTGCATAACCAACATATGTATACCTAACCCTGAATTGTACCCCACATCTTCGAAGCAAAGGAAAAAATAAAAAGAAAAAATAAAAAACTGTACCTATCATACTAAAAAAATAAAAGAAAAAGAAAAAGTGGCATCAAGAAACTTGTTCAATCAAGTATTCCGCAAATTGTCAATATCTAAAAGAGTAACATCTGTGAAGTCCAATGCAGCAAAGATTAATAAAATTAGGTGTGCCTCTAATTATCAATACTATTATGTTTAATTCTATCCCTTGTATTATTTTTCTGTTTGTAGCATGCGCCTTTTCCCCCATATTTACTTGCCTTTCTTTGAATTAGTTGGTTCTTTATTAGTATTGTTATTTCACCAATTGACTCTTATCTTTTTCTCTTTATTTTTTTAACAGTTTTCCTATGGTTTACAATATGCATCTTTCGCTTATCATAGTTTACTTTAAAAACATTATTCCACTTTGTATATTTTAGGAAACTTACAGCAATATATTTTTTTCCTTCTCATTCTTGAATAACTTACTGTTACTTCTAATATTATTTTATTATTGTAATGATCAATTTCATGTATTAACTTGACTGGGCCATTGAGTGCACAGCTATATGATCAAACAGAATTCTAGGTGTTTCTGGATAAGAATATAATTTAAATCAGTAGACTGAATAATGCTAACTGGTCTCCCTAATGAGGGTGGGCCTCATCCAGTCAGTTGAAAGTGTGGATAGAACTAAAGGTTGACTTTTTTCAGAGTAAGAGAGAATTCTGCCAACTGTCGTTGAACCAAAATACTGGATCTTCTTGGTTTTTGAGGTTGCTGACCTTTTACCTGGGAATGCACCCTAGATTCTCCTGGAGGGCCAGTGTGTAACTTCACCCTATTAATCTCAGTAGTAGTCCGACTTCATAATCAGGTGAATTGGGACAGTTTCTTATAATACATCTCTCTTTATGTCCCTAGCTCTTTATCTATCTATCTATCTATCTATCTATCTATCTATCTATCCTGTTTCTCTGCAGAATCCTATCAAATACAAAGTTTGATACCAAGGGTTGTTCCAGAGAAATAGTTTTACGGATGGGTTCTCTGAATTGATTTCAGGTTTTTTGAAAGTGGCTCTCTAATCCAATTTAATGTAAAAATACCACTGACTGCTTCCAGTAGCAAAGACAGCATTGACAGTCTGTACGATCGGGCAATAGAAGTTTGTTAATCATTGCCATTGCATACTCCTAATCACTCACTTATGAGAAGCAGGGTGGATGTATATGTAATACTTTGAGTGTCTGTGTCAAACTGGTGAGAATAAGGAGGTCGGCTGGTCGCTCCTAATGTCACTGGGCAAGAGGAGAAAAGGAAAGTACAAGCTCAAGGGCCAAGTATCCAACCGAGACCTTCTATGAACGCCCTCGAGGAGACCTTGTCTTCTCGATGCACAGGCTGACATTGGTAAAAATCACATCCGACTCTCATCCTGTGGCCAGCTGAGCTACAAGACAGGCGAAACCCCGAGCCTTGCCGGCTGTCTGCTGTCAAAGCGAGGGCATTTATTGGAAAACCGAGGGATGCGGAAAACTAAAATGGGGACGTGTGGGAGAACCGAAGGAGCTGGAGATATCGAGTCCCTAGATCCTGAGGACTCTTCTTTGCCAGCGGGACAGGTGTCTTCAGCCACAGAGGAAGCAGCCCCCTTTCCCCAGCGAAAGTGGGCTTTTCGCCTGAGGAGGTTAGTGCTCACTGCCTGGGAGAGCGATCATGGCTTTCCTCGGGGCAGTTGCCCTGCAAAACAACCTTGTTACCGTCAGGACTCACCTCTCCTCTGTGCCTCTAGACCGAGAACCAGGCTCGTACCTGTTGTCCCAGCAGGTACCTGTTGGCAAGATGCGAGATGTGATCCGTGAGTCACTCTACGACACTTTAATGGAGCTACCTGAGTTTTCTCATTTGTACACACAGAAGTCTAGGAAACATATGCTGACATGGATATTAAGTGTTTGGGATAATGGTGGAATCAAAGTACAGTCGGATCAGGTCAAGTGTATTGATATAGGCTCACTAAGCGATATTCTGCATTTAATGTTGTAGCTCAAGGAGTTGCAAAGGGTTCGAACTATTCGATCAGTTTGTTGACGAAAATATGGACCAAAAGGTGGTCCACAGCGAGAAAATGAGAAATTCTGGACACACTGGTTTTTAAGCCTGTGAAGTGAGAGATGTTATCGCGAGACTAGCCAAACCACCAGCACTGCCTCTGCTTAGGAAAATGTAGTAAACGAAAAGCAATCTCCCATTCCTGGGGGGAATGCAGAGACTTTGTACCTCTATTAAGGACTCGAAAGGTGCAGAGATGGTGATGTTCCCTGCATCCCCATTCAGTAAGCCTCTGTGGCCCTTGCAAAGGAAGGATGGGGCTGGAGAATGAACGTGGATTATCCTGTATTTATCCAGATGATGACTCTAATTGCAGCTGCTGTACCTACAGTGGTTTTATTGCATGAGAAAGTTAATACATCCCCTGGTACCTAGTGTGCAGATATTGAGCTGTCAAATGATTTCCCCCATACTTGTTGATAAAAAACCACAACCAGCTGAGGTACTTGCAGAAGGCAAAGGGATATGAAATGGTTGGTAGGAAAAGTTTTGAATGCCAGCTACGAGCATGTGACCAATTACAGAAATGAGAACTATAGTAGTCACGAGGTTTTTCTCCCTATTTTTATGAATGTATTTGGGCACGTTTCTTCTCTTTATTGTCCTTTTATCACTTAACATAAGATATATTGACTTTATAACATAATATCTAAGTATCGTCAACTTTAAGTCGTCGTCACTAAGCTATGGTATTTCAAGAAGGTAGACATCACTCAAGAACATTATCCCTTCTTCTGGGGAAGGGACTAGTGCATCTCTGGTTTCACATACGATAGCTGCATCACCTTCGGTGAAATTATAACCTTGTCATCGTCTTTTTTTAGAGATTCAGTGTGATTTACTCATTTAGGGAAAAGAGTACGGCTCGCTGCTGCATTCATTTAATTTTCCGTAAACACCTCTTTGAGGCTGAAGCAAATCCGATCGGTTTTCAGTGAGAGAATAAAATACGAAAGCCGTGTCTGGAGTTGCTTCTAAACAGAACTGGTTTCTAATGCTAACAAGAATGAAGGAGAAGGAGAACGAGAGGAGAAAGGGAAGAAGGGAAGAAGAGGAAGGGGCAGGTGAAGAAGAAGAAGAGGAGGGGGAAAGAATAAATCACCATATTTTGTAATTCTCTTCTTTTTTCTTTCCTGGTCTTTGTTTTTTAATCTCTGGATAAGCGCCGCATCCACAAGCACCACCAGTGAGTATCCTTGGGTTAAACGGCGTATGTTTAAAGAGACGCTATAGGACCCTACTTAACAAGGGGTAGACTTGCGATGGCTAGGTTTATGTTTCAACCTGATGGGGTCAAGGGTGCCCCGATATTTTGTCAAACATTATTTTAAATGGGTCTGCAAGGATATTTCTGGATGAGAGAGAGAAACATTCAGATTGCCAGACTGAGTAAAGCAAATTGCCCTTCTTAGTGTGGGGTGGGCCTCATCCAATCAGTTGCAGGGGCGTCTGGAACTAAAGGCTGACCCTCCCCCAAGTAAGAAAAGAACCTATTCCTGCATGACTGCCTTTGAACTGGAAAATCAGCTCTTCCTCGTCTCAAGCCTGCCAGTCCTCAGATGGGAACTGCAGCGTTCACTATCGTGGTTCTCAGGCCCTGGGACTCGGACTGCAAGTCTACCATCAGCTTCTCCAGGTTCTCTAGCTGGCTGACTCACCCTGCAGCTCTAGCTCCTGTGATTGCACTTTCTCACAATTTCTCTCTCTCTTCTTCCTTCTCTCTTTCTCTTTTTCTTGCTCTCTCGCCTTTTTTCTCTCTTTAGTGGTTCTACTTCTCTGACGAATCCTAGTTCGGTTTTATTTCTGTATGTGCTAATAGTCTTTCAGTTCATTATTATAATTTTTGCTTTAAATAAACACTTACCATGTAAATAAGTTAATTTTTAAAATATGCTTATATGAGGGGGCACCCTCAAACCCTGGTATTTATTTATACAAGATTATGTATTTATTTTTACATGTCTAAACTTCAGTCACCTTCAGACTACTCTCCATTTGATGCAGTGTACCCATCAAGCTACTTTTGCCACTACTCAAAATAGTTTTTGAGCTCGTCAATTTTGAGACTTTTAGTGATTATGCTGTTTTGTGTTTCACCTCTTCCACACTGGCAAAACATCTTCCTGGCAGTGGAGACCTGCCAGATATATCATTTTTTACAGCAGATTGAAATAATCTCAGTTACTACTCTTTTTTCTTCTGATTCTAAAGGAAGTCACTTGTTTTATAGAGACATGCAATAATGTTAAATTTCAAAAAGGTATTATTTTAGCAAATATTTGACTTATTAACAGTCTGAGGATAATTAATAGTGTTTGAGACTTTTTTTGCAGTAGCTCAGAAAATATTATGCCTTCAATAAAGGAGAAAATAGAAGACTATGGAAAATGTACCACAATATACAAATGGTGTTATTTAGCACAAGATTTTTTAAAAATGGGTTTTAAAGAAGAATCTCTCTACCCAATGAAGTTGACAGAGCTTTCATTGAAATTTGCTTTTAGAAATTGCAGGACTTAGAATTACATTGAAAATATTATACTTTGTCTTTTATTTTTCCATCCTTACTGAGAAATGATTGACATGTTAAAATTGTATATATTTAAGAATATAACATGGTGTTTTGGTATAAATATATTTTGTGTAATGATTTCCTCTATCAAGCAAATTAACATAGCCATCATCTGACAGAGTTGCCTTTGTTTTTTGTTGTAGTGAGAACATTTAACTTCTACTTTTGTGACACATTTCAAGTGTGCAATCCATTATTATTAACTATACTACCCGTGCTGTACTTGACAGTTTTAGAACTTATCTATCTTATAACTGAAAGTTTGTATCCTTGAACCAACATTTCACTTTTGTCCTACCCCCTGGTCCCTGGCAAGCATCATCGTATTATGTCTCTCCAAGTTCCACTTTTTTAGATTCCACATATGAGTGATATCATACATTATTTGTCTTTCGGTGCCTGGCTTATTTCACGTAGCGTAATAATATTTTCTGAGTTCATCCACATTGCCGCAAATGCAGAATTTTCTTCTATTTTGGGTCTAAGTAATATTTACGTTCCAGCCATGCATAACATAATGACATTCTGGTCAATGATGAATCGCTTACAGGATGGTGGCCCCGTAAGATTATAGGGAAGCTGAAAAAAAATTCCTACTGCTTTGTGCCATTGTAGCTGTCATGACATCATAGTGCAGTGCATT
>NW_007247718.1:4792-6297 GCF_000164805.1 Carlito syrichta | reverse complement strand
TCGGTCGCCAGGAACTGTCTCGGCATCTTGCAGAGTGAAGCGGGAAGCTGGGTAAATGGGTGTCGTTATATACAGGAAACTACACATCATATTGCTAAGTAAGTATAAGGAATCTAGTTTACATGAGTCCTCAATCCCAAAAACTACAGGTCGTCTTCCTAAGAGGTAACCACGAATCAGATTTTTGAAGTAGGAATCTGGGTAATGGGAGTCCTCATATACAGGAAATTTCACTGCCTATTGCTAAGTAAGAATAAGGAATCTGAATTACTCCTGTCCTCAATCGCAAGAAAACTTCGGGTCGTCTTGCTATGGGCTAAAAACGAATCAGCATGTTTTAAGCATGAATCTGGAGAATTGGAATCCTTATATACTGGAAACTGCATGACCTTTTGCTAAGAATCTGGCTTGCACGAGTCCTCAATCCCAAAAATCTAAAGGGCATCTTGGAAAGGGCTAAGAAATAATCAGAGTTTCGAAGCAGGATCTATATTATGAGAGTCCTAATATACAGGAAAATACACGGCCCCTTGCCAAGGAAGAAAAAGAATTAGGGTTATAGCACTCCTCAGTCAAAAAAAAATCAATGGGCCATCTGCTGTGTATTAAACAAGAATCAGGGTTAAGAAGCTGCAACATAGATAATAGCAGTCCTCATTTACAGAATCTACATGATCTCTTGGTAAGGTGAAATAAGAAACTTGTTTTACACAATTCCTCCGTCACAGTATCTTGCTAAGGGCTAAACAACATCAGTGTTTTCAAACAGGGTTCTCGGGAAAGGCAGTCTTCATATACAGGACATTTCAAGGCCGCTTGCTAAGGACGAATAAGTAATCTGTGATACACTAGTACCCAATCCGAAAAATTCTCAGGGTGTCTTGCTATGGAATAAACAAGAATCTGAGCTTCGAGCTTGTCTCATGTTTCGGAGATATTTGGCTTTTGGGTATAATGAATCAGTCTTTTCAGGCCTGCATCAACATGCTGATCCTCTTGAGAGTTGTAAACGGGTATCTGGTAGTAAAAGTCCCTTAGGTTCCTCAGGATAACTAAGGCCAGATTCTCGGAACAAAAGTATCTTCTTGCCGCATTTGGATATTACTCTGGTCTTAAGATGAACTTGGTAATCCTATAATTTCCGATTGTACTTTTATTTGGAATGGGGTCAAGGGTTTTGAAGTTGCCAAGTATTTAGTCTGAATTATTAAAACGTAACCAGGAATAATGGATTCCATGTCCCTAGGAAATATCTGGGCATCTGCATTTTTATATGGAGAGTTTTGGAATCCATATCGACAGGGAAAATCAGGGCATCTGGCTGAGAACGGAAAGGAAATCCGGTTCTCGGAGTTCTCAATCGCCTAAATCTACAAGGTCTCCTGATAAAGTTTAATCAGCAATCTGGACTTCTATGTCGCAACATTTTTAATTTGTCTTTTGAGAAGGGAACCAGGAATCTTGAGTTCCACTTCTAAAAGAACTTTATGGGAGTCTTTCTCTTG
>NW_007247718.1:0-4412 GCF_000164805.1 Carlito syrichta | reverse complement strand
CTATAGGAGAATAAGGAATCATGTTTACACGTGTCCTCCATACCAAAAAAAACTTCAGGGTTTCTTGCTAAGGGCTAAACACAAATTTGGGTTTTTCAAGCATAACCTAGGAAATTAAATACTCATATACAGGCAACTGCACTGACGTTTCCTAAGAAAGAATAAGGAATCTGAGTGACATGCTTTCTCAATCACCAAAAAGGACATGGCATCTTCCTAAGATCTAAACAAGAATCAAGCTTCTGACGCATGTATCTGTGAACAGGAGTACTCATATACAGGCAACTGCACAGCTGTTGCTAAATATAAGAAATCTGTGTTTTATGAGTCCTCAGTCCTGAAAATCTACAGGGCAACTTGCTGACGCCAAAAGAAGAATCAGGGTTTCGAGGCATGAATGTGGGTAATAGCAATCCTCATAGGTAGGAAACTGCATGGCCACTTGTTAAGAAAAAGAAGAAATCTCTTTTCAAAGGTTCGTCTATCAAAAAATCTACATGACGTCTCACTAAGGGCTAAACAAGAATCAGGGTTTCAAAACAGGAATCTAGGGAAAGAGAGTCCACACATACAGGAGTCCACATGGCATCCAACTAACTACGAATAAAGAATCTGTGCTGTACGCGTTCCAATCCAAAAAATTCCCAAGGTGTCTGTTACGTGAAAAACATGAAGCAGAGCGTCAAGCTCCCCAAATGTTTTGGAGCAATTTAGCATGCGAATATTATGAATCGGTCATTTCAGGACTCCAGCAACATTCTGGTCCTCTTAAAAGGTGTAAACGGGTATTGGGCACTCCAAGTTCGTTAGGTTCCTCAGAATAACTAAGGCCAGATTCCAGGACAAAAAGAATATTCTTGCCATATTTGGATGTACCTCTTGTATTAAGGTGAATCCTGTAATCCTTCCCCTTCCGTGTCTCTTTTTATTTTGAGATGGGACAAGGGTTTTGCAGTTGCCAAATGTTTAGTACGTATTTTTAAAGGTAAACAGGAATCATAGAATCCACGTCCCTAGTAAACTGCTGGGCATCTGTCTTTTGATATACTGAGTTTGGAATCCACATCGAGAGGAAAATTCTGGGCATCTTACTGAGAAGGAAAAGGAAATCTTGTTCTAGGATTTCTCATTTTCCGAAATCTACAGGGCCTCTTGATAAGGTTTAATCAGCAATCTGGGCTTCTGGATCCCTACATTTTCAGAGCTACTTGCTCCGTGGATACGCTAAATCTGTCATTAGAGATCCTCACGAACATTCTTGTCCTCTTGTTAGTTGTAATCAACGCTCTGGTCCTACAAATCCGTTTGTTTCCTAGGATCATCTATGACCATAATCATATTCCCGAGAATCAAAAGGTATATTGGTACAAAATTCATCGATTCTGTTGACCTCAAATTACAGAAAATTCTTGTGGGAAGTCAGGTCGGAATTGGGATGTTGTGTTTGGAGGATTCCAAATTTTGGGAAGGTCTTGTGAAGGGGAACCAGGAATCTTGGATTCCAGTTCCCAAAGTACATTATGGGAGTCTTTCACTTGATATCCAAAGAACTGGAATTCTCGGTCAGCAGTAACTATCTCAGCATCCTGGAGAGTGAAGCAGATACCTTGGTAATGGGAATCGTCATATACAGGAGCATAAATGTCATATTGCTTAGGAAGTATAAGGAATCTAGTTTACATGAGTCCTCAATCCCAAAAACTACAGACCGTCTTCCTTTGTGGTAACCACGAATCAGGTTTTTGAAGTAGGAATCCGGGTATCGGGAGTCCTCACATACAGGAAATTTCACTGTCTCTTGCTACGTAAGAATAAGGAAACTGCGTTACTCGTGTCCTCCATCACAAAAAAAACTCAGTTCGTTTTCCTATGGCCTAAACACGAATCAGGTGTTTTTAGCATGAATCTGAGGAAATGGAGTTCTTATATACAGGAAACTACATGACCTTTTGCTAAGAAAGAATAAGGAATCTTGGTTACATGAGTACTCTATCCCAAAAATATACAGAACATCTTGGAAAGTGCTAAAAAGAATCAGAGTTTCGAAGCAGGATGTATCTAATGAGAGTCCTAATATACAGGAATGTGCACATCCCCTTGCCAAGGAAGAAAAAGAATCTGGGTTATAGCAATCCTCAGGCCTAAAAGTCAACAGGCCATCTGCTGTGGGCTAAACAAGTATCAGTGTTTAGAACGTGCAACATAGGTATTAGCAGTCATCATATATAGAATCTACACGATCCTTTCTAAGGAGAAATAAGAAACCTGTTTCACATGGTTCCTTCATCCCAATATCCACATGACATCTTGCTAAGGGCTAAACAAGAATCAGGGTTTCCAAACAGTGTTCTCGGGAAAGGGCGTTCTCAAATACAGGACATTACACAGCCGCTCGCTAAGGATGAATAAGGAATCTAGGTCACCATGAAAAGTCTCGGTGTCTTGTTGAGAATGAAGCAGGAATTTTGGTAAAGGGAGTCCTCATATACAGAACACTACACCACCTGTTGTTACGGAAGAATAAGGAATCTTGGCTACATGAGTCCTCCATCCCAAAAACCTATAGAGCATTTGCTAAGGGTTTTGGGAGTAGGAATCTGCATAATAGGAGTCCTCATATACAAGAAAAGGCACTGTCTATTGCTAAGGAAGCATAAGGAATGTGGTTTACACGTGTCCTCAATCCCCAAAAAAACTTCAGGGTGTCTTTCAAAAGGCTAAATACGAATTTGGGTATTTGAACGATAATCTGGGTAAATGAAATCCTGATATACAGGCATCTGCACGGACTTTTCCTAAGAAAGAATAAGGAATCAGGGTGACATGTGGTCTCAATCCCCAAAAAAACTATATGGCGTATTCCTAAGGTCTAAACAAGCATCAAGCTTTCGATGCATGTATCCGGGTAAGGGAGTACTCATATACAGGCAAATGCACGTCTGTTGCTAAAAACAAGGATCTGGGTTATAGGATTCCTCAGTCCTGAAATACTACAGGATATCTTGCTGATGGCTCAAGAAGAATTAGGGATTCGAGTCATGAATGTGGGTAATGGCAATCCACATAAACAGGAAACTACATGACCTCTTGCTAAGAAAAAAGAAGAAATCTGTTTTCCATGGTTCCTCTATCAAAAAATCTACATGACATATTACTAAGGGCTAAACAAGAATCAGAGTCTCGAAACAGGAATCTAGGGAAAGAGAGTCCTCACATACAGGACACTACATGGCCTCCAACTAAGGCTTAAAAAGAATCTTTGTTGTACGAGTCTTCAATCAAAAAAAAAAATTCCCAGGGTTTCTGCTATCACAAACAAGAAAGAGGACTTCGAGCTCCCCAAATGTTTCAAAGCAATTTATCATGCGGACATTACGAAGTGGTCATTTCAGGATTCCAGCAACATTCTGGTCCTCTTGAAAGTTGTAAATGGCTATCGGGCACTCCAAGTCCGTTAGGTTCCTTGGAATAACTAAGTCCAGATTTCAGGACAAAAGGAATCTTCTTGCCATATGTGGATGTAACTCTTTTCTTAAGGTGAACCTTGCAATCCATCTCCTTTGTGTTTCTCTTCTTTTTTTGAGAGGGGACTAGGGTTTTACAGTTGCCAAATATTTAGTACGTATTTTTAAAACTAACCAGGAATCATGAATTCCACGTCCCTAGGAAACTTCTGGGCATCTGTCTTTTTGCATACAGAGTTTGGAATCCACATCAACAGGGAAAATCAGGGCATCAGCTGAGAACCAAAAGGAAATCCAGTTCTAGGAGTTCTCATTGACCGGAATATTCAGGGCCTCTTTATAAGGTTTAATCTGCAATCTGGGCTTCTGGGTCACTACATTTTTCAGAGTTACTTTCTCGTGGATACACTAAACCTGTCATTACAGATGCACAGGAAATTTCTTGTCATCTTGTTAGTCATAATAAAGGATCTGGCCCTACAAACCTTTTGTTTCCTGGGAATATGTACGACCATAATAATATTCCCCAGAAACAAAGGTATATTTTTACAAAATTCCTCGATTCAGTTGACCTCAAATTACAGAAAATTCTTATTGGTGGGCAGGTAGGAATTGGGATGTGGGGTTTGGAAGATTCCACATTTTGGGGAGGTCTTGTGAAGGGGAAACAGGAATCTTGGGTTCCAGTTCCGAAAGAACATTATGGACGTCTTTCTCTTGATATCCAACAAACTGGAATTCTCGGTCTCCAGGAATTGTCTTGGCATCCTGCAGAGTGAAGCAGGAAGCTGGGTAATGGAGGTCGTCATATACAGGAAACTACACGTCATATTGCTAAGGAAGTATAAGAAATCTTCCTTATATGAGTCCTCAATCCCAAAAACTACAGGCCATCTTCCTAAGCCGTAACCACGAATCAGGTTTTGAAGTAGGAATCTAGGTAATGGG
>NW_007247717.1:406196-459095 GCF_000164805.1 Carlito syrichta | reverse complement strand
CGGCTTGTTAGGTTGTCAATTTCTGTTCCTTCCATTTTCCTCATGTGTGTTTGTAGGGATATAAATTCCCCTCTTATTACAGCTTTTAAGGCATCCCAGAGATTTTGGTAAGATGTTTCTTTATTTTCATTTGTTTCCAGGTATCTTTTGATCTCTATTTTGATGTCATCATTGACCCAGGAGTTATTTAGCATCATGCTGTTTAGTGTCCATGTCTTTGTGGGTTTTGGGGGGACTTTGTTGGTGTCAATGTTTATTTTTATTCCACTGTGGTCCGAAAAGGTGCATGGCAGAATTTCAGTCCTTTTAACTTTGCTTATACTTGATTTGTGTCCAATTATGTGGTCGATCTTAGAATATGTTCCATGTGGTGATGAGAAGAATGTGTATTCTGTGGTCCTTGGATGGAGTGTTCTGTAGGTATCAATTAAGTCCATTTGGTCCAAAGTTACATTGAGGTTCCGGATCTCCTTGCTGATTTTTTGTCCTGATGATCTGTCTAGGGTTGTGAGTGGGGTATTGAAGTCCCCAGTTATGATAGTGTTAGAGCCAATATCTTTCTTTAGTTTTCCAAGAAGCTGCTTTATGAAAGTTGGCGCACCTATGTTGGGTGCATATATATTTAGAATAGATATTTCTTGTTGATGGATTGAGCCTTTTATCATTATGTAGTGGCCTTCTGTATCTTTCTTGATTTTTAATAGTTTGAAGGGTATTTTGTCTGAAATTAAGATGGCTACTCCTGCTTTCTTTTGTATTCCGTTCGCCTGGAAGTTTGTTTCCCATCCTCTTACTTTGAGTCTGTGGATGTCCTTTCTAGTGAGGTGAGTCTCTGAAGGCAATAGATTGTTGCCTGATGATATTTTATCCATTTTGCCAATCTATGTCCTTTTCAGTGGTGCATTTAGTCCGTTCACATTTAGGCTAATAATTGAAATGCAAGAGTTGATCCCTGTCATAAGGTTCTTACAGAGTTGTTCCTGTTTATTTGTTGTCTTTCTTTGGGTTTTGGAGTTGGTTCATGTGTGTTTTTAATCTTTTGCCTGTACTCTTGTGAAGAATGCTGTTGTTCTTTTTTCTTTTTCTTCTGTGTTCAGTACTTTCTTAAGTGTTTCTTGTAGAGGTGGCCTGGTAGCGGCGTAGGTTCGTAGGGATTGGATGTCTGGAAAAGATTTCAATTCTCCCTCATTTATGAAGCTTAGTTTGGCTGGGTAGGTTATTCTTGGTTGAAATTGTTTCTCTTTTAGAACTTTGAAGATAGGGCTCCAGGCTCTCCTGGCCTGAAGGGTTTCTGTTGATAAATCTGCTGCTATTCTAATTGATTTTCCCTGGTAGGTAGTCTGGCCTTTTTCTCTTGCTGCCTTTAGGATTTTTCCTTTCATAGTTACTTTGTTTAGGCGAATTATTATGTGTCTGGGAGTTGGTCTTCTCGTTTGTTGTCTTGCAGGGGTTCTCTGAATCTCTTGTGTTTGAATTTTTTCATCCTTAATGAGATGAGGGAAGTTTTCTTGAATGATTTCATGAAATGTTTGTTCCAGTGTGGCTTCGGTTTCTCTTTCTGCCTCAGGAAGCCCAATTATTCTTAGGTTTGGTCTCTTGAAGTGATCATTCATCTCTTGCAGGTTTTGTTCTGTCTTTTTGAGCTTCTTTTCTATGCTTTTGACAGTTTGGGTTAGTTCTGTGTTTTGGTCTTCAAGCTCTGAGATTCTTTCTTCGGCTTGGCTGATTCTGCTTTCCATGCTTATTAGTCTGTTGTTCATTTCCATCACAGTATTCTTTACTGCTGTCATTTCTGACAACAACTCCTTCCTATTTTCCTCTTGTCTCTCCTCAATTTTTTTAATTCTCTCCATTAATGTCTTGATGTCTGGGTTTGTTGCATGTAGCCAGTCATTCTGGGGACTCTTCATTGTCTGTGTTCCAGAATCTGTTTTCTCATTGTCTGATCTCCCAGGGGTCTGTGTAAGACCTATATTCTTCTTTTGGTTTTTCTTCATTTGTGCGGTTTTTCCCCCCTCCTTACTTTTTCCTTCCCTCCACGTCACCATCTTCTTTAATTCTGTTATTCAGGGGTAAAGGGATTGGTTTTACTTCTGTTTGTTCAATCTCCTATTCTTTATGTACGTCCTCTTACTTTGTTCAATTCTGAAGTTGCACTGTAGGTTGGAGGTGGTCCTTTTTGCAGTTTTGAGATGTACTTAAGGGGAGAGCTGTGATTCAAAATCTGTCTGCAGGTCCTGGTATTCGCTGACAGGCGTGTGGATAATGTGGAACCCACTTCCCACTGCCCTGGAATCTTTCCAGGGCAGTGGGGCTGTAGGTTTACTCCCTGGAATAAAATGTGGTTAGCAGAGGGGAAAGAATCTTAGCAGATAGTGGGTTGAAAAGGGGAGTGGAGAGATAGAGGAGTAAAGGGGGAAACAAACGAGTGTGCCAACAAATAGAGAGAGAGGCCTATACTGAAACAGATAAAAACAATAGACCACCGCTACAGTCGAACCAACTCTCATACAAACAAAAATAAAACATATAGTGATGCTAGCATACCAGCTATCCAACCATCTTATTAGTGTGCTGTTCCTCTATACAAAGACCTGGTTCACAGACAGAATAAAAGAGAAGAAAAGGAAAGGGAAAAGAGAAAAAAGGGAACAATACAGTAGGAATAGAATTAAGTCATTAAACTAATAGAATCAATGAAGCACACTCTGAGACATTTCGTTTAAGTCCAATGTCCTTTCAGGTCTGATTTCTCGTTTTTTTTTTTTTTTTTTTTTCAAGCTGGTAAATTAGTTGCAGTTAGGGTCAGTTCCCTGATCTGCTGTGAAGGACAGTTCAGAATAACCTCGGTTCAGAAGTTTAGTCTATGTCTTTATGAAGCCTGTCTCTCCCGTTTCGGTGTTGTTACCTTGAATCGCCAGCAGGTGGTGCTATCTCATCTGCTCGCCCCAGAGGGGGTGGGGCCGGACAGGAACAAGATGGCTGCCTGCCTCCGAGCAGGCAACAGGAGCCCCGCGCCGGGTGGGCAGGACAGTCTCCGTCGCAGGAGTGGTGGCAGCGATCCCAGCAGATCTTCCCTGAAGCGGTTTGGTGTGGATCTCCTCCGGCCGGGTTGTGATGAGCTACCCGTGCCAGAGGCCGCGGCGGGCGCGGCGGCGGCGGCGGCGGCGGCGGGAGCGCTGGTGGGGGGAGGGGCTGCGGCAGCAGCGGGAGAGGACGATGCAGTAAAAATGTCCAGTCCTTGCGATGTTCCAGTGATAGCGATGGCCGAGCTCTGTTTGAGGAGTAGGCTGCAATGCTGGGGTCCCCAGCCTCCCGGGGGCGAGAGTCAGAGACCCACTGCAGATCTCCCTTGCAGAGGGCTTCAGACACCGGGTTGCCAGGTCGCCATCTTCATTATTATTATTTATTGTAGAGAAGAGATCTCGCCAAGTTCCCCAGGCTGGTCTCGAACCCCTCAGCTCAGGCAATCCTCTCGCCTCAGCCTCCCAAAGTGCTCAGATTACAAGCTTGAGCCACCGCACCTGACCCAATAGGCAATTTTATAACAAATACATAAGAACTATAAAACCAAGGAATTGGGGCCCTTCAATGTCATTTTCTTTTGGAAAAATGTCCATTACAATAATGTGGTGAAAATATTTATATGATGTCCCTTAGTCAGGTGTCTTTGCAAAGGTCAAGCACATTCAAGAAGAGAAATTCAAAACTAAGTTTAGGTTATGTAAACAATCAAGTGGATATATTATTCAGTTGTCCTGAGTGGATATATTATCTAGTTGTCCTGAATGAAAAGTAGAGAAGAAACTCAGGATAAACACTTTTTTCCTGCTTAGGCTTAGGGAATGTATATGGGAGGTTTTTTGTTGCCATTAAAGTGTCTGTGGCAGAATCACCTTTTGGTTTTTGTCCTGATTATTTTCTACTGGCAAATGAGACAAACATAAAGTGGAATCTAGGATTTCTCGACCTTTACTTTAATCTTACCAATCACCATTTTCTTGGGAAAAAGTAGTGAATTCTAAAATACAGGTAGAGAATGTGTTTGACTTTGTGAAAAGTGTTGTCTGCAATTAGCACTTTTTAAGGAAAGTTAAGTAAGCAAAAATCAAAACAAACAGAGATACAAGAGAAGTGGTTAGCTAAGTATGATTTTTAAGAGTTTATTTTAAAACTCCTAACATAATACAAATAAAGGTTCTCTGATGGTTTTCTTCATATTTCCTATTTTACAAAATCAGACATTCAATATCTTTACCATTGATAGAATATGAATATAATCATATATAGTTACATTTCAAAACACTATCAGATATATTGCCATATTTGATTATTACAAAATGTCTCTGATGTTTATGGAATAAGTGTCTTATCTCCAATTTACAGATGGAAAAACTGAGGTACAATTTAGAATAATGAATTTCCTGATACCTTAGAAAAAGTGGCAGACCTGAGAAGAGATTAGATGTTCTAAATTTTATACACAATGCCATAAATACCGTCCAAGGTTTTCTTATGGTTTCTGTATAGACCATTCAAAGGGTTTTTAAAAATTGTTTTATAATGTGTGGTGATACATATTTTCCTCTTTTTTTATTTTCCATGGATTAAACAACTCAATTATATCTGGACAGGAGGGACTGCCATTTTGGAGTTGTCTGACATCTTCCTGTCTCTCTGTGCCTGAAATGAAAGTCTGATACATTTGCTCTGTTCTTCTCTTCTATTGCTGAAGCAATGAAGAAAAGATTACCCTAATCATGCTCAGTGTGTGCTATCTCTGGGCACAGCTGTTGTGTAGACTTTCCAAGCTCAGCCATTAAGGAGTCTTACCAATGGCAGAGTCCAATGAGAACTACAATGCCAGGCACTTACCCTCTTATAACATCCATTTTTGCTTTTCTAGCTAATTCCAGGAAAGGCAGCCTGTCGGGCAAGGTTTCACAGTCCATAACTCTCCCTTTTTGTCACTTTCTCTCCTCCCCTCAAGGGGTAGCTTACGAGCCAACTCCCAAACGTAGCCTACGGAGCAAAAGATTAAGCATGGCTTGGAGTCAGACACTTTATCAAATGAGCCCATAGGGTTTGAGCAAAAGCAAACCTCAAAAAGCAGATCTGCTTTGGCAACTGGTCATCAGTGAAGATGCCTGTAGGAAAAATAGTTGGTAGCAATACTAAAAAATGGCAGACTCTTCTGGCTGCCTCCGAATACAACAGCTTAATGTTGTCTCCTCTTGCTTCGCACAGTAATTGGGACTGATTGTGAGTGGGCATTGAAGATCATTCTGCTGGTCAATTATTTGTAGGTTTAAAGTTTTGTGGAAGTGGGAATGGGTGATGAGGAATCTAATATTTATGAAAAACTTGGTTTACAAAGCACATTCACTTCTATTAACTCCTTTGAAGATGTAAAGGCAAAAATATGGTTTTCAGTCACAGACCTCAGTTCAAGCTTCAGCTCTATTTTTTACTAGTTGTTTAACCTAAAACAAATTACTACCACCCTTTAACCTCAAGTTTCTCTATCTATAAATTGGAAGATAATCATTGGATTACAATCAATACATAATTTAAATGTTAGATATAACTCACATACTTCATAGAATATATGGCAACCTTCATGAAATGGTGGCTATAATAGTTTATCATAATAGCCAAATGAATTAAGATAATCATTATCATTTTAGCAATAAGAAAGTTCAGATTCATATTTCATAGACTTGTCCAAGATCACAGAGAAGAAAGAAAAAAGCCAAGACTAAAATGTATCACTCAAACATATAAACAATTCTGCTATTTCAGAAACATAAAAACTGGACCAATGACCAAAGATTAAAGAAAGCCTCCGGTGCCTCTCCTTGACTTTTTTTTCTGAATGGAATCAAATTTTACTTCTTGATTGAATTTGCTTACTATTTAACAGATACATTAAAGAAATACGGATGTAATTGGTATTAAGAGAAGGAAAATCCTACAGGGCAGGGGAGGATATAGCAATCAAATACATACTTCATGCATTTAAATTACCTTAAAGAACAAGGTTAAGATAAATAAATAAATACTCATATGTCAGAGTGATAAATAGGAATAAGGAAGGACCAAACACATCTACCAATGAAGGGAGATATGGGTATGATATAAAGTTCATCTATTTCAATCAGCAGGAGGGGAGTTGAGTGAGACAGAAGGGGGTTAGAAATACATAAGTAACTGTATCTCTGTGCCTTAGACCTAGTTAGATTGTCAACAATTGTGTTACCATTCATTGGCAAGCTGATATACAGGCTATCATAAAACTACAGAACTCTTATACTTTCTGAAGGGTTCGATTCCTTCAGCATATCACAATAACTATTACTGGAGAGAATTGCTGCAAAGTTCAGTGGACTAACAGAATCTGCTTCTCAGCAGATTCTGCTTCTCAGTTTCTCCTTCCTGCATCGTCACCACAGCTTTGATGCCATGGTGCCTATCCTCTTCGACCCAAGGATAATAAGACTCTTACCATGTGTCAAGCATTAGTTTTAAGTGCTTTCCGTCTTCACAAAATCCTAAGTGGTAATACAATTACTATCCTCATGATGAAATGATGCAAGTGAAGCCTAGAGAAGTTAAGCAATTTCCCTAGAGAACAAAGGAGTTGCCACTGGAACTCATCTATTCTAGTGCCAGTGCACATTCTTGTGTTCAAGACAGTATATCCTATGCCCATTCTTTTCAAATTATCTGTGATCAAAGATGTGTTTACTTTTGTTTTAATTTATAATATTTTGTGAAAAAAATACCTTTGCAAAATACACTAAAAGTCAGTTAATTAAAATTTTTAAAGTTATTTGAAATACAACTCTAGTTTTAACAATTATTGTTAGGGTCAACATGTGCAAAATTAGGCTGCAATTTTTTATTAAAGCTTTTAAATGCTTTCTCAGGGTTTACTATCACTTTGAGTCTTGAGGTCCATTAGGACTTCCCTATCACACATTGAGTAGCGCTGTTTGAGGCTCACTAGGACTGGGCACATTTTGCATCAATGATACCAGTGGAGCTGGCTGCTCTGCAAAAGGGTCAACGTTGACACCACACCCCCCCGTGTTTTCTAATCAACTGAGTTAGCCACTCATCTGCCCTGACTGAGAAGTTTAACAGATAGAGGGACCTTTAAGAACCGAAATCAAGATTTACTTCATGCCATGCTGAAATAATGCCATTACTTACAAAACCAATTTCGCAATACTTCTCCTTCTTTAATAACTTACAACCTTCTTTCCCATAATTGCTTTTTAGTATTTTGATTAAATTATATTTTTAAAAATTGACACATAATAATTTGACATACTTATGGGGGTACATAATAATGTTTTAATACATACAAGGCATGGTGATCAAATCAAGATAATTAATTGTTCTTTTATCTTAATATAAGTTTCCTATATTTTCCTTTTGTTTTTCTCATGACCTAAAGTGCTTGACACATTACCTGCAAAATAATACATATCCAATAAATGTTTTTGATGGAAAAATTCACATTTATTTCAGCAAATACTATTTGTTTTAAATTTCCATGTATGAATTACACCATATGAGTACTACACAGTCTGAAATGAAAACATGCTTTCTACCAAGAGGTTAGTACTAAAAGAAAAATGTTAGATGAAGGAGTTAGAGTATAACATTCTGGCATATTTACTATTTCTTTTTTTTTTTTTTTTAATTTTTGTTATAAAGATACGGGGTACAATTCAGGGTTAGGTATACAAACATTGATCATGCAGGTACCCCTGTTAATGAGGTATGCCCCTCCTTCTCCTAGCAGTTTTCCTCAACTGCCAATCCCCCCTCACCCACCAGCAGTTTCCCATTACTACCAATTGCTTTCTTATAGCATTATAATTGTTCAAGTTCCTCTTAGGAGTGAGACCATATAGAACTCTGTTGTTTGTTTCTGTAATAAATCACTGAGTATGACTGACTTCAACACATTTACTATTTCAGTTAAAGACAATTTTTTTAAAAAGCAGGTGAAAAAAGATGACTCTGACCTTTGAGCTGTCTTTTTTTTTTTTAATTTTTAATTTTAAAGATGTGGGTACAACTCAAGGTTAGGTACACAAATGTTCATTATGCTGGTACCCTTGTTGATAAAGTGTGCCCCACCCCCACCCGACAGTTTCACACTACTGCCAAACCCACCACTCCTCCTCCCCTGGCAGTTTCCCACTACTGCCAATCTCTTTCTTATAGTATTATGATAATTGTTCAAGGTTCGCTTATAAGTGAAAATATGTGGTACTCAGCTCTTTCTTTCTGTGATAAGTTACTCAGTATTATAGACTCTGAGTCCATCCAAATTGCTGTAAAGTTCATAATTTTGTCCTTCTTCATGACTGTGTAATATTCCATCATGTATATGTACCACATTTTTTTTATCCAGTCCTTTTTCAATAGGCAGCATAGTTGGTTCCATATTTTTGATATTGTGAATAATACTGCAACAAACATGTGTGTGCAGCTATCTTCTTCATAGGGTGAATTGAGTTCCTCTGCATATATTACCAGTAGGGAGATTGTGGGGTCATATAGAAGGTAGATTTTTAGATCTTTTAGGAATCACCACACTGTTTTCCACAGAGGTTATATTAGTTTACACTCCCACCAACAGTGTGGAAGTGTTCCCTTTTCTCCGCATCCCCTTCAGCATTTGCTGTTTTTTGAGTTAGTAATAATGGTCATCCTGACTGGAGTTAGGTGGTATCTCAGTGTGGTTTTAATTTGTATTTCTTTGATGATTAGTGAGGCTGAGCATTTTTTCATGTATCTGTTTACTGATTGTATGTCTTCTTTTGAGAACTGTCTTCATATCTTTTGTCGGCTTTGTAATGGGGCTATTTGTTGTTTTTTTCTTTTTGGCTCGTTTGAGTTCCTTGTAGATCCTAGATGTTAGGTCTTTGTCAGATATACAGTTGGCAAATATTTTTTTCCCATCCTGTGGGCTGTCTTCCTGCTCTCTTGATGGTTTCTTCGGCTTTGCAGAAGTTTTTCAGTTTGATGCAGTCCTGTCTGTCTATCTTACTTCTTATGGCATGGGCACTTGGGGTTTTGATCAGGAATTGGTTGTTAGTTCCAACTTCCATCAGGGTGTCTCCTGCATTTTCTAAGGTTTGTATAATTTGAGGTTTTACGTTTATGTCTTTGATCCACTTAGAGTTGATTTTTGTGTATGATGATAGGTATGGGTCTTATTTTAATTTTCTGCATGTGGTGAGTCAGTTTTCCCAGCACCATTTACTGAATAGGTTCTCCTCTCCCCAGTGGTTGATGATGGAGGTTTTGTTGAAGATGAGTTGGTTGATAAATAGAGGTTTTGTTTCCAGAATCTCTATCCTGTTCCATTGGTCTATATGCCTGTTCTTGTACCAATACCAGGCTGTTTTGATTATTGTAGCTATTATAAAAAGTTTAAAGTCTTGGAGTGTGATACCTTCTGCTTTTTTTTTCCCCCTGAGGATTGTTTTGGCTATTCATGTTTTTTTATGTTCCCATATGAATTCCAGTATTGTCATTTCCAGGTCTGAGAAGAATGTTGCTGGTTATTTAATGAGTATTGCATTAAATCTGTAGATTGCCTTGGGTAGGATGGACATCTTAACAATGTTGACTCTTGCAATCCATGAGCATGGAATATTTTTCCATTTATCTATGTCATCTTTGATTTCTTTGAGCAGTCCAACAACTAGGCATAGATGGAACATACCTCAAAATAGTAAGAGCTATCTACAAGAAACCCACAGTCAACATATTGCTAAATAGACAGAAATTGGAACCATTTCCCCTGAAAACTGGAACAAGACAAGGATGCCCTCTCTCACCCCTCCTGTTCAATATAGTATTGGAGGTCTTAGCTAGAGCAATCAGATAAGAGAAGAAAATCAGGGGTATCCAAATAGGAAAAGAGGAAATTACGTTATTCCTCTTTGCAAGCAACATGATTCTACACCTCAAAAACCCAAGAGAAGCTGTCAAAAACCTCTTTTCACTGATAAAGGACTTTGGCAAAGTCTCAGGGTATAAAATAAATGTGCAAAAGACAGTCGTATTCCTATATGCCAACAATAAGCAAACAGAAACCCAAATAAAAAGCACAATCTCTTGCCGGGCTCAGTGGCTCAGCCTGTAATCCTGCGCCTTTGGGAGGCTGAGGTGAGTGGATTGCCTGAGCCTGTGGGTTCGAGACCCACCTGGGCAGGGGAGACCTCATCTCTACAATAAAAAAAAATAAGCCGGGCATGGTAGCGCGTGCCTGTAATTCCGGTTACTCGGAAACCTGAGGTGGAAGGATCCCCAGAGCCCAGCAGGTCGAGGCTGCAGTGGCCGGAAGCGGCTACTGCACTCAAGTCTGGGTGACAGAGTGAGACTCCAACTCAAAAAAAAAAAAAAAAAAAAAAAGCACAATCTCATTCACAATAGCCACACACACACAAAATGAAATACCTTGGCATCTTCCTAACCAGAGAAGTGAAAGACCTTTGCAATGAAACCTATAAAACACAGAGCTGTCTCTTAAAAGCAGAAGAGGAAATTCCCATTCGAAAGATGCAACATTTTTATCATCAAGGATAAGAAAGTTTAGGCTGAAGGAATTCTATACAAACAAACCTTGCTAAACCAATCCTTACCCTTTCTTTACTCAATTAAACACCCTAGTCCAAGCCACTTCCCCTTATCCTGTTTTCAAATATGCCGGTCTTTGTCTGATTTAGTATATAAGTCACTGATTCTAACTGCTTTGTAAGGTCCCCATTGCTTTTTAGGGTCCCATACCACAGATAACTTGTATTGACTAAGTTTGTATGCTTATCTACTGTTATTCTATGTTATGTCAGTTTAATTCTCAGACCCAGGGGGGACCCTAAAAGGAGGTAGAGTTTTGCCATCCCTACATAGACAGCCATCCAAAATGAGGGTGTATGCAAATGAAGCAGGGGAGATTAAGGAGGAGAGAGTTAAACTCAAAAGTGTTTACCACTTTGCTTTATTAAAAAATTCAAATATTTTAATATCCATGCTGTAAAGTTAATGTTCTTGTTATTATAACTTGGAGGCTTTAAGTAGTGCATGATTGCTCACACAATAAATACTGCCTTCATAAAAAAGTTTTGTATAAATGTCTTTAAATCAAGAGTGCCAAGCTTCATGTTATTCCTAAAAAATACAATTACTCATTATTTTCTTAACAATTCAAAAATATGAGTCATGCATAATGACAGTATGCACTTTGTCACAGAGATCAATAAATCAATTCCAGCACCTATTAAATGCTGAGAACTTTACTGGGTACTACTAAGTAAGGATGAGAAGAAGATTTTTTTAAAAAAAGACTATAAAATTGAGTTCTGTTTAAGTAACATGTAGTTTAGTTGGGAACACATGAAGCAATGAGGCAACAATGGATCTTCCCTTGGTATAGGAGGGCTCTGTTCCAACGTCCACATCCTGGCACCCACCCACCCTTCAAGCCTCGTGAAAGCAGATAATAAAAGCAGAATTCCTAGCTGTCATAAACAGCACAAAATCAGATATAACCAGGTCCACTCAGTTATGTGTCTTTCTACATGATAAGACTTTTTTTTTTTTTATCAGTTGGAGTCTCACTCTGTTGCCCAGTTTGGAGTGTAGTGGCTTGTTCACAGCCACCCCAGTATCGACCTGCTGGGCTCGGGCAATTCTTCCACCTCACACCTCAGCCTTCCAAGTAGCCGAAACTACAGGTGCATGCTACCATGCCCGGCTAATTTTTGATTTATTGTAGAGATGGGGTCTAGCCAAGTTGCCTGGACTGCTCTCGAACCTGTGGACTCAGGCAAACCACTCACCTCGGACTCCCAAAGTGCTGGGATTACAACCTGAGCCACCGAGCCCAGCCTACGATAAGACGTTTATTAATGCTATTTTAATCATAAAAGCCACAAGCTACATGGAGTTCTCAAGGAGGTAGTTCACCTTAAACCTACCTGCTCACTCAGTAGTCAGAGCAATGGGCACACAGGCTTAAGCCCCTGGGCAAGTCAGTCAATATTGCAAACCATACACAATAATATACTTAATCAATATATATATATTATAGATTAAACATTCCACATCAAATAAAGTAATATTTAACATAATAGGGGATAGAAAAAGGAATTTAAGGGAAATGACAAGAATAGAGTCCTGGCCTGAAACAGATCGATGCCAATGTCTCCCAATAAACCTTCTGCAGTTTTATTCTTTTTATGGGAGCAAAATTCTCTGATGAGAACTGGTAATAAAAGACTGTGCCTGTTTATGCCCTTCTCTTGTTGAGTGCAGTATTTTTTGATTAGGTGAATATCCAACCCTAACTCTAACTCTCAACCTAACCCAACCTTGAACTTTAACTCTAGCTTCTAACCCTAATCCTTACACTAGCCCTAAATCTTAGTCTTAATTCTTACAATAATACTAAACCCAAAATTTTAATCCTTACTCTAAGTCTAACCCTAATCTCTAATTCCTAACCCTAACCCTAGCCCTAATTCCAACCCCTAAACCTAACCCTAACCCTAACCCTAACCCCTAATGCCAATTCTAATCCTAATCCAGTTAGGATTAGGGTTATTTAGATGTTCATCTAATCAATAAAGACTGAACTCAACCAGATAAGGACATAAACAGGCATATTCTTTATTACCAGTCCTCATCAGAAACCCTGCGGCCATCAAAAGAGCAGGGCTTCACAAGCTTGAAATGGCGTCTTAAAACAGACCCCATCTTGTTATGATCCTGTTGGCATGATACCCTTTGAAAATGTAAGACAGGGTCTTTTTTCTAAGATGGAGTTACTTATGTTAAGGGTTCTTTAAACATTAGGCTTTTATTAAAGGTTAAATTTATCATTCCACTCAGAGCACGGGTAAGTTACTGCATAACCGTTGTCAATATCTTTTCTGTCCTGTTGTCTGACTCTCAAAATTTTAAATGAACTGAAACTTTAAAGATCTTTAACCTAACTTCTTTTCTAAAAAAAGTGAGACGTTTGAATCAGTTTCTGAAAGATAATGCATATTGACCCATTTCACCCTCTTAGTTGCTTCTCCCATTGATAGAAGGTGACTGGCAGTGTTTAGGATGCTTTTGAATCCATTAAACATTGCAATCTCCATTGCCATCTCCTACTCACACCAGATTCACACCATACAATTTATAATTCACCTCCTTCTAGCATGAGACTTTAACCTAGTTATGCATCTGCATCATAACAATCTCACCCTGTACCTCACAACCATTAAGACAAAAAAAAAATCATGTTCTGTTGGAACAACAGGCACATTTCAGAAACATCCTTTCTCTTCATGGAATGTAGGTATTCTTCCCTAAGGTTTCTTCCTTAAGTGTTTTGTTTTTTTTCTTCCTTCAAACTAAATTGAATCATCCTGTTCTTGACATGATGATGTCCCTGAAGAAGAGCAGGGACAGAAAAAAAAAAAAAGGAAAGAAAAAAACCCCTGCTGTACTATGACAATGGAACATAAAGGGAAAGTTACATAAGTGTTTTATCTTCCAACAGACAAGTTTTAATGTAGCTACACTTTAAAGTAGACAGAAAAGAGATTCCTCCTGACAGAGATGGCTGAAGGAGAATTATTCAGGGCAGGCCAAACTGTGTGTGGTAATAAATAAACTTCCAAATCTTAGTGAGTGTATACTAAAACAGTTTATTTCTACTTTCTGCAATGTCAAGTGTAAAATTCTCAGCCAAGGAGTGATTCGGGGATCCAGGTTCTTACTACTCAATGGCACCATTATCCCCTAGGGAAGACTTTGTCAGAGTACGGAAAAAACTTAAAACCCTAGTGACTTAAGACATCTATGAATGTAAGGAATTAACTTCTCTCTTAGGCATCTAGAATGCATCTACTAACTATATATCACCCTGAGAAGGGCTCAGGAAATAATCATACAAATAATTGTCTATGGGTCTTAACTTGCTCACAGAACCACATCTGTGAAAGACTGCTTTAGGATCACCTTGAAGTACGCCACTGGATTCTCTGCATCCTACCATCCAAAAGGGAAGAATATGGAGAGCTGCTTGTGACATGTGGTGGTCCAGAGAGAGAGTGATGTGCTACTCTTCCACTCACTTTCTAGTGACCAGAAATTCCATGCTTATTCAAAGGAAAACAAGAAAATGGAATCTTTCCATGTGCCCAGGAAGAGAAATGGATATTTTTGGGCATCTATCCAATCATTCTCCACCATATGAGTGGCAGACAGGTAGCATTGGAAAGCGTTAGTTTACATAACATTTTTTCCTGGTAGATCAACTGACGTAATTTATGTAATGCACTTTAAACAATGTCTGGCACATGGCAAGTGCTATAAGAGTTTTCCATTTTTCTTCTTATCTTTATTATTAATAATATTGTCACTATCATCAGTGTTAATATTACCATTACCTAACATGAACAACGCACTATTAGACATCCCCTTCCAAAAGCTTTGTTTCAGGAGAAAAGATAGAAGTTCCTATGGATACCATCTAGCTCTATTTGATTAGTTCATGTTCTGGTATTGTTCACCCCAGTTTATCTAATTGTCAACTTAGAATACAAGAAGGACCTGTCTTTAGGAGAGGGGGACCATTTTACCAGGGTAGATGCATTGCAGCTGGAAGCATTGAGTAGCTGTGACAACAGAGTTCCCAGTCCAGAGTTCCAACAGTAGATGACAACAGGTAGGACACAAGACAGAAAGAGTGGAACTCTCTGAACCCAGGTGCTGGGTGTGGATGCTTGGTATGGGCTTGAGCAGTTCAGGGCAGGAGGCACAAAGCCTCACAGGCAAACCAGATTAAGTTGTGCATTATAATTTCCTCTGCATCAAAGTCTTTCTAGTGTTTTTTCTACTTTCCAGGACCTTTGGTAAAAGTTTTTGTTTAGCCCTTCTCAGTCGATGAAATTTCATTGTTCCACTAAAATGTTTAATCCCCCAAGAGAATCTTTCCTACAAGCTTTAGTGCACAGTGGTTAACTCCCCAAGTTCTCCATCTCAAGTGCCAGCCATGTGCTACTAAGTACTGAGCAGGGACCTCCCAGGGCAAAAAAAAAATAAAAATGGTTTTTTACTGCTCCTAACAACGCCTACTCCTTCCTTAAGAAATAGCCCAAAACCCATGTCTGTGGCTTTACTTCTCAAGGCTGAAAAAGCTGGAAAGGTTAGAAATAGAATAACCACCCGCCTTATTGGATTTATCTTGCACTATCTTTTTTTCTCCTGAATTTCAATTACTCTGTAGTCAAGGGTTTAGTTAACACTAAATGTCCTCACTTGACAGGAGAATGAAATGACTATGAAGAAATGGCTAATAATCTACCTTCCATAGAGAAAAGACATTGGATACATTTTCGAAAAGTAGTCATCCTTCTGGACACTTTTAGGTATGTTTCTGCCTCAGAGACAAATGTGATGGTCTATTTCCTATGACAGTTGCAATTTTCTCAATGCACTATTCTTTCCCCTACCCTCTAATTAAAATTGTACCTATCCTTCAGGTCTCAAGGGAGATGACTCCTCCATCTTCTTCCCCCACACCTCCTGCAACTTTCATGGTCCTTAGTCCTCTTCTCAAGCATACTTGAGTGCCTCTACCATATCAGGAAGCTTACAGGAATCTGGTTTGTGTCCAGTTCATTTATGTATACCTCATAGTTATTAGCACAAATTAAAAGCTTAGTAAATATTTTGAAGGTCCTGTCAGCAATACTGACAGAAATGAGACTGAACAAACCAAATCTCAATGTAAATTTATCATGGGATAAGAAGTAAATTTGAAGGAGATTTCTTAGATACACACAAAATTCATATGGAGTTATGTATTCATCTTCATTATGTGAATGTACAACTTCCAAAACAACAAAGTTATGAATTTGTACAATAAAACATTTGCTTAAATCTCAAAATGTATACAGAAGTGTTTATTGTGGTATCCTCATGCATAATTTATCCAAAAACTTCCTACTTATTATGCCCTGTAAATTATTAATACTACCTAAGGGTCTACACTACAATGGATACCCAAACACACAGTTATGAGAGTATATGGGTACACACAGCCTTCTCGATATTTGTTTAAAGTCAGGCCTTTTCCTTCACATTTACAAACACTACAACAAATTTGACTTTTTCCTGATGAGATGCAGGTTTCTGTGACAAGCATTTCAGGATATGCAGTGATGAATAAGTCTTACCCAATTGAAGCCTCAATTCTATATAAAAAGAATGAGATGAACACAAAAATAATAACTGCACAAAACAGTATAATAACTTTCATATCAATCATCCAAACAGCATGTTGGAAGATTTCAGAGAAAGAAGAGACCACATCTGTTTGGATGAACCAGATAAGAAATCACATTCGATGGCTTTTGAGAGAGGTCTTGAAATAGAGTAGAACTTGACTGCAAAGTGAAGTGATTAGAAGTAGGGAAGAGTTAACAAAGAAACTACCAACAAAAAAGTCAAGCACATAGTAAAAGGATTTTCATCATTCCAAAGAGTTCTTACTACACAAGAACTTGCTATTTTGTTTAATTTACTTGAACCTATAGTAATTCTTCAAATTTATTCTGATATTATTTTCTTTAATTTTTTCAGCCTAAGTAAGATTATGTGAAGTACGGTATGTGTGTAGGGATGTGTGTGGTGTATGTGTGTGTACGTGTGCATGTACCTATGTATTAGTAGCATTGTAATGCCTTGTATGGCTTTAGTCTAAGACTGACCCTGTCCAGGAATTATGGGCTTCAAGAACAAATGATGAATGTTTTTACTTCTTTGCTGGTTCTTCCCAGCTCTATCTTGACTTTCTCTTTTGCTTTGGATTGTTGTTTTTGTCTCTGCCCTTAACATCTCTGTGATTTCAGAAATTAACATCCATTTGAGTTGTTCTAAACCTCACTTTTAGTGTTTCCTTTGGATTTTTACTGTCATATGACTGGAAAAACCTGGAATGAAATTATTATAAAGTCAAATATCAAATACAAATTACCATGGCAAAAAGAAACTTTTAGAATGTGTACACTGGGGACTACAATTCTTTTCTTGATTTAAATAACAAATTATTGTGTAAAACAAACATTTTGATTATATAGGCAGGCACGACTTCCACACAAAACCAACACTTTCCGGTGCAATATGACTGACCTGCTTATATTCAAAGTATGAAATGAAAACAAACTTAAAAATATTATTTTTTGCAATCTAAGTATAAGCAGAGCTATAATTTATAATTATTTTCAAATCTGTCCCCAGTTCTTTAATCTCTGGAAGCGTTACATATGGATGCATTAAGAAGTCATTCTGTCTTAGTTCATGAATGTTGCAGTAAAGGAAAACATAAATTCAAGTAAATTATTTTTTAAAATTATTTGACATGTGGTTCAGTGGGTCATCCAAGAATTGTGGTCCCAGAATCTGCTTCTGGTGAAGGTCTCAGGCTGATTCCACTCATGGAAAGTGAAGGGAAGCCAGTGTGTGCAGAGATCTCATGGAAAGAAAGGAAACAAGGGGGGTGCAGTGAGGCTCTTTTTAACAACCAGTTCTTGTAAGAACTAATGGAGAGAAATCACTTATCTTACTCCCCAAGGAGGGCATTAATCTCTCTGAGGGATCCTCCCCCATGACATAAGCACCTCTCATTAGGCCTTACATCCATCAACAGGAATCATATTTCAACTTGAGGTTTGAGGGGACAATCACCTAAATTATAGCACATTCCTTGTAAACTGTGATATGCTTTAAATCCATGCCAATCCTGCTCTTTGCCACTGCTGTGTTTTTTAGCATGCCTAAATGAAAGGAAATCAATGTCTGATTCATCCCTATTTGGTTTCCTTTGCCACATGAACTTAAATATGAATTAATCATGATAATCAGGGTTTATTACAATCACTAAAAAAATCTTGAAAACATAGCAACCAACTAAAGAAATTCTATTTCTCCCCAACTGCTCTGTCCCTCCAGCCATATAGCCAACCAGCGTGCCATCTGTTACTATCCTTCTTTCTTCATTGCTTCCTCCCCTTGTCCTGTTTCCAGGCTCCTCTACCTTCATTTCTTGCCAGACATTTCACATGAATTCCTCACAAAGAAAACAAGTTTAAGGGAGAAGAAGATAAATCCTGCAATTTCATAAAGGTGGTTGTTTTCTACACTTAGCTAAAAAAATTAATTTTCTCAGTGCACCCACATCAGTGTTGTGTGCTTTAGCAGATAAGCTCCTTGGGAGCAGGGACCATGTTTTTCTTAATTAGGTACAGGCTTTTTAAAAGCTTTTCATCCTGGACCAAGGTCTCAAGGTCCCTATAGGTGCTCAATAAATATTAAACACCAGCGATCATTGTCTAATGGCATTTATTAAGCATCCCTTTGCACATACTGCTGTTCAGAGAAAAGTTCAACAAAGTCCTGCCTGCTAGGAGTTTATGTTGAAAAATATGAACAACATTGATGCAGACTTGCACAAAACTGATAAAATTAATGAAAACCTTTTACATTGTGTTCAAAGACAGAGCATCTACACAGTGTTCTTAAGCAAATAGTCATACTCCTTTTGGTTGGCTTTTGTCCAAATTGGCTATCATTTCTTGAGTACCAAGTCTTCAGTCCTGTGACAAGTTAAGAAAAATATAGAGTATGCTCTTTACATAAAGACCTCACAATTTATTCATAGTTACCTTAATTCTTAATTTTAAAAATAAGGTAACTGCCTGAATAAATGTATCAAAGTCACATAAATAAACGGTTCAAGGTTTGAGCAGTCTCAGGAAAATGTTGAGCAGATTTCTATAACAGTCTTTTATTAAAGTTAAATATATTCTTTTTAAAAGACATAATATACTTCCTATCATTTGTAAATGAGAACATTAGTTAGATACTTACCATTTCACCCCCACCATCTATAATACCATTTTAATGCTATAGCTATCCAATAAGGTAAACATTGATCGTTTTCTTCAAAAATAGAAATTGGAACTGGCAACCTATTCCTATTCAGAACCCTCAAGGTCAATACCTTGAGAAATAAGATAGACATGTGGGACCTCATCAAACTAACGAGTTTCTGCAAAGCAAAAGAAACCATCAAGAGATCAGGGAGACAGCCTACAGAATGGGAAAAAACATTTGCTAACTGTATATCTTACAAAGGCCTAACATCTAGGATCTACAAAGAACACAAAAGGAAAGAAAGAAATAGCCCCATTAAAAAGTGGGCAAAAGACATAAATAGATATGTCTCAAAAGAAGATATACAGGCAGCCAACAGACACATGAAAAAGTGCTCAGTCTCACTCATCATCAGAGAAATGCAAATCAAAACCACATTGAGATACTACCTAACCCCACTAAGAATGGCCATCATTAATAAAACAAACAACAACAGATGCCGGCAAGGATGCAGAGAAAAAGGAACGCTTCTACACTGCTAGCGGTAATGCAAACTAATGCAACCTCTTTGGAAGACAGTGTGGTGATTTCTGAAAGAACTAGAAATTGACCTTCCATATGACCCAGCAATTCCCCTATTGCTGGGTCATATGGAACTCAAATCATTCTACAAAAAATATACCTGCACACGTATGTTTGTTGCAGCTCTATTCACAATAGAAAAACCATGGAACTAACCATATTGGCCATCAAAGTTGTACTGGATAAAAAAAAAAAAAACGTGGTACATATACACAACGGAATATTATGCAGCCACAAAGAAAGACAAACATATGGACTTTGCAGCAACTTGTATGGATTTGGAGTCTATCATACTCAGTGATCTATCACAGAAACAAAGAACAGAGTAACATATGTTCTCACTCATAAGCGGACCTTGAATAATTACAATACTATAAAAAAGGGATTGGCAGTAATGGGGAACTGTCAGGAAAGGAGGAGTCTGATTGGCAGTTGAGGGAAACTAGGGGAGGGAGGGACATACCTCATCAACATTTGTATACCTAACCCTGAATTGTACCCCACATCTCTATAATAAAAATTTTAAAAGATTTAAAAAAAAAAAGAAACTACAAATTTATATAGGCCTAAGGTGACTTTGACACTTTCTGAATGAAAACCCATTTACATGGTACTATAGCCTTTATATAACCAAAAGGTAACAAACTGACAATGATTCATATGCAGAAACAATTTTTTAGAATATGATTTTACAAACATTTACTTGATAAGTGAATGTCCTTTACTCAGATATTTTTCCAAGGCTTTGACATGTTGATTGATTACTGGAAATTATAAAAATCATTCATTCATTCACACCTATTGAACACAGACCATGTACTTTTTAGTGTCTTCTATACAATAATGTATATATTATTAAACAATCCTTGCCTTCATGTAGCTTACACCCTAATTAGAGAAGTAATGAAAGCAGGAAAGGGGAATAGGAGAGGCGAGGAGCTGGGGTTGCAATTTTAAAGAGACTAGTAAGAGAAGGCCTCCCTTATAACTTGTGACATCAAAGCACTGATATGAAGACATTGAAGGAGTTAGGCGCTTGAACATTTGAAAGAACAGCTGCAAGAACAAAGCAAATGTCTCTGAAAGGGAAGCCTGCTGGGCACATGTAAAGAACTCACTGCAAGGAACCAAGGAGACAAGTGAGTAAACGTGTAAGCATTAGAGGTGAGTAGATGTTCGCAAAAAGAGTGGTGTGACAGGGAGGGGAGGACTCTAAAAGGAAAGAATGGATACATGTCATATATAGCCTGTATGGGGCTTTAGCTTTTACTTTGGGTGGAAAGTGAGTCTCTTGGAGAATTTTGATTAGTGGTGGAATATAAACTGACTTATAGTTTTACACAATCACTTAAGCTGTTGTGTCAAAAACAGAATTTTTTAGAAGGACAAAGGTAGACATAGGGAGATGTGTTACAGGTTACTGAAACTAACTATATGATAAATAATGCCAATATGGACAAGAGAGAAGATGGTAAGAAGTATAATAATGGCTTTCTGTATCTTTTCTGAAAGTAGAGCTGATAGTATTTACTAATGAAAAAGTGAGACAGTTCAAGTCATCAAGGATGATGCCTTTTTTGGCCCAAGAAATCAGAAGAATCAATTGCCAGTAACTGAAATTGGAAATACTGAGACTGGAGCAGGCTTTTGTGGTGAGATCGGGGTCTCCATACTGGATGTAACCAATTCAACATGCTTGGCACACATCAAAAAGACATCACCAGATAGACAAATAGACATATGAGTCTAGAGTTTAGGAAAGAGATACAGCCTAGAAATATGAACTTGGCTGCCATTAGCATACATATGATACTTAAAGCCATGAAGATTGATGAGGTCACCAGAGGAGTATCAATAGAAATGAGTTAAGCCAGGCTTGGTGGCTCAGCCTGTAATCCCACGCTTTGGGAGGCTGAGGTGAGTGGACTGCCTGCGTCCGCAGGTTCGAGACCCGCCTGGGCAACTTGGCGAGACCTCATCTCTACAATCAATCAAAAAATTAGCCAGGCGTGAGAGCACGTGCCTGTAGTTCCAGCTACTTGGAAGGTTGAGGCGGAAGGATCGTGGGAGCCCAGCAGGTTGAGGCTGTGGTGGCCAGGAGCGTGCCACGGCACTCCACTCTGGGTGACAACTCAAAAAAAAAAAAAAAAAATACAAAACAACAACAAAACCAAAATGAGTTAAACATTAAGACATATGTATGATTAACTAACAAATTACCTAGGTTACCTGAGCCTCTGTTTCCTCAACTGGAATAGAAGTTAGATAGGATGATTTCTACAAATTCTAACATGTTATAGTCGGATATACTTTTAAATAGTTAATAATTTACTATCAAAATAATTTGCATATGAAAGTATTTTGCTTTGACAACATTTTCTTTATTTAGTGGAAACTATATAATAATAAGGATTTTTTATGTAGGCACAAAGATAAAAATTTAGTCCAAAACAAAGAATGATTTTAGATTGAACAAAATTACAAAAGGCTTTCATTGAATCAGGCAAGTTAGAAAAATGTTTTCTAAAACTATAGCCTACATATCACCCTGAATTACTAAGATGTCTCTATGGAATTTTGTCCTTATTTGAATCATGTAGTCCCTCTATAGAGAGTACTCTTAATTAAAAACTATTTCATTTAAGTAATCGAAGAGAGATTCTGGGAATGAAGGCAATACGATTAAAATTTTTATTTTATTACTCGTGTGTTTCTATGGGCAAATAAATGCATGCATAGCTAAATTCTATCATTCACATATGTAGTTTTTTTTTTCAGGCATGACATCAGCTCATCTTTAAGATGGTCAAAGAAAATACTTGGCACCAACAATCTGTATATTGGACACTTGCCTTTTTTGAGTTATTATGAAAAAAATTAATTATTTTCTAGAAAAATCTTAGATTTCCTTGCTGGTAATGACTACTTTGTCTTATTACTTTTTGCTTTGTTTTCTGAAGTCAGGGCTGAAATGGCTTTCAAATGAAAAGATGTGAAGTTTAATAAGGAGAGACTTGCACGTCTTATATGAGCTCAGTAACAAGTGTTTACCAAGCACAAGTCCTAGAACTTTCTCTATTTACCAGGCTAAACACAAGAAGAATTTTCTCTCAAACTGATACTGTTTTAGTAGGAACAGACTAAAAACTACAGTAAAATCAATAATATCATTTGAGAGGCAGTAGTATATGCTAGAATGAGCACATTATTTGGAGGCAAAAAAATGAGAATTAAATTCTGACTTGCTTTCTTTCCTCCTATGTGCCTGAGCAACTTATTTAACCTTCATACACATCTTAGGTAAATAAGTTTGCTGTGCTTCTATAAAAAAGTATAATTGCATTGATAAACGCATACTAATTTTGTTGGCTGACTAAAAAAACAAAAATTGCAATGTTTCTTATTCTCCCCTAAAAACATTATTATGATACTGTCAAATGTAATAATTTAAAAATAACATATATGAATACTTTCTATAAAGAGTTGTGAAAGCTGATTTTATTAATTGGGTGATTGTTGTCATACCCAACTAAAGTAAAGTAAAGAGGTCAAGGGGAAAAAGCGTTCAAGGTACATAATCATCTTCATTCACATTATTGAAGAGCTATTGGTAAGCTTAAATAAAGCAATATATGAAAATGCTCCCTACAGAATAGGCATTCTTGAGATCATGATATCTTAAACTTTGTGTCAAAAAATGATGACCCATCAATCTAGAGTATGTATTTTGATATAATTGTTGGACATTTGTATTTGTAAACTTTAGACAGCGGTAGAACACATCTATTTATCTAATTATCACTTTATTGTGATATTTGCATGAATAGGATCATCATTGAGTTTTACATTTGGACTTTAAAATTTAGCTTAAATGAAATTCATTATATATGCAGAGGAGCCGAGACACAGATCTTAATGGTATACATGCATGATACAGAAATATACTCAACAGGACAAAAAAAGAGAAGACACCCACAGGTAAGGAAAGTTATGTGTCCTTCTCATTGAGACACATGTAAAATGATTGTCTGTCACATTTCACTCAAAGCAATTAAAAGCTATAGAAAGTTTCACTATTTTGAAATACAACATAGAATTTTCAAAGTCAGGAGAGACATAAGTACAAGTCATGACTCATGAAAAATATCCTTCAACTGCTGACTATCTGTCAAATGCTTTCCAATTGTCTTTCAAGGAGATTTGTTTAAATTCTATAGTCATTTAATTCAATCAAGGTAAAAACAGACTAATTTGACACTAAGTCTTAATGTATCGTGCCAGGACTAAAGATTGCCCTGAGGTCAAGGACTATGATAAGCAAACTACCCTAGTAATACTATACTTTTTTGAAGGGGACCAAGCATGATTAAAAATTAAGACCCAAATGTAAGTAAATCTTAGATAAATAAGTTTGTTGTGCTTCTGTAAAAAAGTATAATTGCATTGATAAAGGCATACTAATTTTGTTGGCTTATTAAAAAAACAAAAATTACGTTTCTTATTACCCCCAAAAAACATTATTATGATACTGTCAAATGTAGTAATTTAAAAATGACATATATGAAAACTTTCTATAAAGAGTTGTGAAAGTTGATTTGATTAATTGGGTGATTCTTGTCATACCCAACTAAAACCAAGTAATGAGGCCAAGGGGAAAAAGCATTCAAGGTACATAATGTTGCTCTAAGAATGTAATTATCTGCAAGTCTGGTTACTGAAATTACCTGCTATAACCTGAAACCAGTTTTATCTAATAGCCACTGAAACAGCCTGCTGTAACTCTAAGACTAGTTTTACCCACTGCCATCACTCACCCATTAGAGCTTCAAAGTTTTCTAAAACTCAACAAATGCAAAGAACTTTCTGGAAAAGCAATACATAACATTTCACCTTTTTATAAAAACTCCAACCTTCTCCTTGTTGTTTGGACATACCAAAGACTGCTCAGTCTATGTTAGTGCTTTGAGTTGCAATTCTTGTGTCCCAAATAAAATATTAAATTTATATACTAATCTCTACATAGTTTACTTGACAAACTGAATAACAAAAATTTAGATTTTAATATTTTTTAATGATTAAGTACTCCCAGTGTACATTACTGTTATATTTCATTTAGAAACTATTTCTATGAAGTAAAAAAAAAATATGTTGTAATATTTTACAGTCAGGAAAGTAAACACGGAGAAATTCAGGTCTTTATTCTTATATAGGTCATCTATTGCATAACAAATTATCTCAAAATGAACCACCTTAAAACAACAAAGATTTAGCATCTCAAAAAATTTCTGAGAGTCAGAACTGTAGGAAAGGCTTAGCTATATGATTCTGGCTCAGAGTTGCTTACAGAGTTATAGCCAAGCTATTGACCAGAGCTGCAGTCTCAAGACTTGACTGGCGCTGAACAGTTTACGGGTGTACAAATAGGGCTACATGGCTGTTAGCAAAAGGCCTCAGTTCTTTTCCACATGGGCCTCTCTGTAGATGGCTAAGAACTGGCTTTTCCTGAAGTAACTGATGAGAGAGAGAGAGAACGAGAGAGACCAAAACAGAAGTTGCAGTGATGTCTTTTACAATCTCAGAAGTAACAATTCATTACTTTTTTCATGTTTTATGAATCACACAGATCAAAGTTGGCAGAATGTGAAGGGAGTCTACAAACGTAAGGGACTACTAAAAGGCAGAATTCCCTGGGATCACCTTGGAAAATGATCACTATGGTTCCGACACCAGACTGGGAACACAGATACTAGTGCTGTCTATCTTACTCTAAGACTCATGAAGAAAAAAATTCTTTTTAGATACTAAATTACTGTCTTGCTTCTGCACTCCACAGTAATGGGAAGCAATCATTCTAGAGTTTTATAACTTTTCTTGGAGTTCACACCCCTTCTGAGATCACCTCTCCAGAGTGACCAAAGGAAAGGCAGAACTAAGTTGCTTTACATAAGACAGTACCCGAGTTTGGAAGATGAGAGATAGATAAAAAGAAGCTTCTCTGAGAAAAGAGTTAATAGAAATAGTAGCATGCTAGAACCCAGGGTGAGGGTAGGATCATGGTCTGTAAGATGTGCCCCATAGGGAAGGATGATTAGTACATTTTAGGCCAGTGAAGCCCATGTGCCTTGGAGAGTCTTGGAGAACATGAAAAAGTAGAAATGGTGCACAGCAAGGACCAAGATATGCTGTGGAGTCAACCAGATGAAGTGACAAAGGTGAAGTAGGTTTGTCTTAAACTGGTCCTACTGCTCTGATCACAAAAATACAAACAATATATGTATCCTTTTATTTAGATATTTTAAAGATTTCATTCCAGAACGCTAAAATATTTGGAATAAACTGGTTTACTTTTACTTCTACTTTGCTTTTGTTTTCTTTTGAGTCGGAGTCTCACTCTGTCGCCCAGACTGAAAGTGCAGTGGCCGCTCCTGGCCACCGCAGCCTCAACCTGCTGGGCTCCGGCGATCCTTCCACCTCAGCCTTCCTAGTAGCTGGAACTACAGGCGCGCGCTACCATGCCCGGCTAATTTTTTATTTATTGTAGAGATGAGGTCTCACCAAGTTGCCCAGGCGTGTCTCGAACCCGCGGGCTCAGGCAATCCACTCACACCGGCCTCCAAAAGTGCTGGAATTACAGGCTGAGTCACCAAGCCCGGCCTGTTTTTGTTTTTTGAATTGGAGTCTCACTCTGTTGCCTAGACTAGAGTGCAGTGGCATGCTCCTGGCCACCACAGCCTGCTGGGCTCCGACGATCCTTCTACCTCAGCCTTCCAAGTAGCTGGAACTACTGGTGAGCACTACCACGCCCAGCTAATTTTTTGATTTATTGTAGAGATGAGGGCTCACCAAGTTGCCCAGGCGGGTCTCGAACCCACGGGCTCAGGCAATCCACTCACCTCAGCCTCCCAAAGTGCGGGATTACAGGCTGAGCCACCCAGCCCGGTTCTCTTTTTGTTTTTATGATAACAGTTTCTACTAACTAGATAGTGCTCACTGGGAGTTTTCTGAAGGATGATATGACAATTTAAGCCCTGTAGATGCCCATGTATGTGCAAGTTGGAGGAAAGTCATATAATGCTTCCCAGACATGCTAAGCTGAAAGCATGCTTACAAATCACTTTTAGTCTAGCAGTGTGGAACAGGAGATAAAGGGGGAGAACCATTCGGAAGATGCTAGATTAATTGGGGAAAGTCCACTTCTAGATTGTGATTTTATTATCTCTAAACCATATCATACCTAGGGAAAATCTGGAGGACAGATTTCTAATTTGAAAAGAAGGTATCAAAAAATATGAATATCTACAAGTTGCAGTAAAGGGTCCCAGTAGTAGAAGCTACTGAAAATAGCAGTATATTTATAGAAATCTTAATGACATATGGTTTTAAGCCTAGAAGGCAATTCTGATTTCCAAACCATTAGGCTCCCTTAAGAAGCTGTCCCTGGCCCCTACTCCTCCTGGCAAAAATTATATTTTTATCTTAACTTATTCAGAAACCGTTTTTTTAAGGATCTTTTTTCCTGTCTCAAATCATTTCAGTAGTTCACAATGAAAACACAAGAACCCCAGTGAAGGCTAAAGCAACTTCATCTGTGATGCTAATCTGCCATGTTGACTTCTAATTAACCCCAGTTCCAGGAAGACTTTTAAAGATTTCCCATTTATCTATTGTCCTTGTATAAGAATAGGTACTGTAAATCCTGCCTTTAGGTCACAACTTTGATGTCATCTACTTCAATTGACCTTTACATCCCTTCTGAATCACCCTTCCCCTATGGTATATAAGCTCTGGGTCTAGGGAATAATGACGTGGGAATTCACCATCTTGTCTCGCTGCTGTCCAAGACAGACATAGTTTCTGTTTATAAGTCCCTATTATATGATTCTTTCTAAGAAACTAGATATGAAAGCCTCCTTCTTAGGCCTCTTAGCATTCTTGAAATTTAAGGGTAGGTTTGCATAGATTTGCCCACCAGAAAGCAACCCGCTCTGCCTTACTAGGGAATAATAGCTACTATATTTGGCTAGAATCTCTTAATGTTGTCAATTATACTAAACCACTTGGATTTTGAGTATCTACATCAGAGAAACTTTGCTTTGGTTCAGTGGACTATTGTGGGGTTATTAGAGAAGTGCATGTGGTCCATGAAGTCTCTAAAAAACATGTATAACTTCTCAAACATACATGCCCTGACACACAATGGAAATGCCAATGTATTAAGGTTTGAAGACCTTCACACAGACATGAGATATCCTCCTTATCCAGGAAATCTTCCTATATATACACATTTATGATACCAATGGAATGAAAGAAATGGGCCTAGTCAAGATGACTAGCTCAATTTGCAAGCTAGTTCTATTTCTCTTAAAATTTCACTGACAAGTCAGAATAAATGGAAACATAAGAATAAATTCATGATGATACCAGAATGTAAGAATAGTATCCCTAGACTGAACAATTGTTTTTGAAAGATATAAGTATAGTCTATTGAAAGAACCACCACAAAACAGATACATTTACAAATGAACAGAACATCCTCCAATGTAAAGTAAGTCTTCTTGGCACAAACTTATAATAAAAACATAGTTAATGAAATCAAATTCAAAGAATGAATCATGGGGTAGTAGGCTAGTGTGTTAATTAGGTTTGCTGTAACAACAAATACATCTAAAATCTTATTGGCATGCAATAATGAACACTAATTTCTTGCACTTTTAGCTGAAGGTTGACTATGGAAGTTTCACTTAGGGTGGCAGTTAGGTTAAGATCCTTGCCAAATGTGTTTACACTCCAGGATCCAGGATAAGGAAACACATTTCATCTGGGAGATCCTGTTCTCAGGGTCAAAAACTGAAACATAATAAAGTGACTGGAATCACATGATGTCTCCAAAAGCTTTTCTTGGGACTGGGACACACTGTATTTGTCAATATAAGTCACATGATCAAGTCCAAAATCAGTGTGACAGGAAGTAGACTCCAAACAACAGAAAATATGGAGAGAACAGTGTGGTTATTTAAATAACACAATCTACCACCGTTTTCTCTTTTAATCACAAATATTCACATGACTCAAAATATAAAGTGCATTATATTCAAAGTATAAAGTACATTCATCCTATCATCAATGAAGAGTATTTAAATGTCATGTCAGGCTTAAAATCCATGACATCAGGATAGTACCTTTATCTGATCTGGTTATAGTCCCTCTTGATATGGAGATCTCTGACCTAAAATGACAAGTTATCTGCTTCCACTATACCAACATACAATGTTGGAATGGAAACAGAATAACTGCAATGAACACTCACATTCAGAAAGGGTGAGAGTAGGAACAACATGGCAGTCACTGATCAACAGCAATTCTAAAATCAAGCTGAAAAAACTTTGTAAAGCATCCCTACCCAGATACCAGAAAACAGAGTAGTCACAAGTTCCACTCCCTGGGAGTAACTTCATAGTCTATTCATTGGCTCTTGATTCTGCCCTTGGGAATTTCTTTCTTTTTCACTTTTCTCTTTGGACAAAGCTGAAAGCACGTTTTTTAAAAATTCCCTCTGGGGTGGCTTACAGCATTCCCACCATTTTCTGCCTGTATATATTTGGATGTCAAACAGTCATTTTATATCTCAGAGTACAATACCTTCGAACCCATGTTAGAAAGGCACTTGTTAGGGCCAGATGCAGTGGCTTACACCTATAATCCCAGTACTTTGGGAGATGGAGGTGAGAGGATTGCCTGAATCCACAGGTTTGAGAGCAGCCTGGGCAACTTAGCAAGACCTCATCTCTATAATAAACCAAGAAAAAATTAGCTGGACACAGTGGTGCATGCCTATAGTTCCAGCTACTTGGAAGGCTGAGGCAGAAGGATTGCCTGAGTCCAGCAGGTTGAAGCTGCGGTGGCCGTGAGTATGTCACTGTACTCTAGCTTGGGCAACAGAGAGAGACTACAACAGAAAGAAAGCAAGAAAGCAAGAAAGCAAAATAGAAAGAAAGAAAGAAAGAAAGAAAGAAAGAAAGAAAGAAAGAAAGAAAGAAAGAAAGAAAGAAAGAAAGAAAGAAAGAAAGAAAGAAAGAAAGAAAGACATTTGTCAAAAACTTTGTATTTTTTCTTTGATTTTTTTCTTTATGTTCTTCTATTAGCTCCATATGCCAATGTCCCTATCCACAATTCTTTGCAAGATATGACTCAGTTTATTACATTGAGCTTCGTAGACTTCTGCAGGAACATGCTCTTTTTTTGTGTGTCTATTATATGTCATTTTGACAGGCTGAAAAACAAATCTATAGTCAAATTAATCCAGTCAGTGAATGTAACATGCCATGGTCATGCTTTGTTAGGTCTTTGTCCTGAGTTCCAATCTTGATTTCATTCTTACTAGGTTTTTCTCACTTAAAGCTGTTCTCAATCTGATTGGCAAGGAGACACATATGCATCGTTCAGTCCTGTAATTGTCAGCATTTATAAATTATCTGTCAAGAGGTCATGTTTTATTCTGTTTGTCCTTGAGTTGACGTTTTTTTTCTTTCCATCACCTTCTCAGACACAACCAGCAACAATTAACTCAGCTACCAACATTCTCTCTTACCGCATAAGCGCAAGGTATGAGCTTATCATATACCTTGACTACCTTCAAGATATTTCAGGAGGCAGTTTAATCAACTGTTTTGCCATCGCAGTAGCATGGATTGTCTTTTTCCAGGCTTCTATAACAGTTTGCTTTCCATTCCCTGTCCTGCCCTAAAGGCAATAGCATATATTTTAGTTTAGGTTTTTTCAGTTTGTTTTGTCTTGTCTTTTAAATGACACTGCCCTGTTCCTGGTACCAAAGTCTATATTAGTAACTTTACTGCAGTAACAAATAGTCCCCAAATCTCAATGCCTTGTGATAGTGAATATTTATGTGCTACTGACAGATCTGCAGTGATTCAGTTATAGACTTTGGAATGGATTGGGATCTATTACATATTCTTATTTTTCCAGGATTCTGAATAGAAGAGTCATAGATACCTGGAGCATGCTCTTCTCATGTTTGAATGTGGGAGTAAGGGAGGATGAGCTAATGGCAAAAATACATTTAAAAGGTTTCTGTGTAAACTTGGCATATGTTTTTTATAATGGCTGAAGTAAAATATGTGGCCAAGCCCAGCATTATTGTGGCAGTTAAGTATAATCCTCCCAAAGATGGGAGTAAAGTGAAAATTAATGTGTACTAAATAACTATGCAATATACCATATCCAGGTAGTAATTAATATCTATTATAGAAAAATTGTGTCAAGTTCTATACTTTCATATCACCAGGCACCAGTATTTTCCCTCAGGATAAAAACTGCAAGTCAAGTTTACTTCTCACAAAATAATTGGGAATTCTGATACAGGAGACACTCAAAGCAGAAGCTAATGCCATAGAAGTAGGGCAATGTTCTACATAAATTGTTTTTACTGAAAGGGACAAGAAATATTCCCATACCCAGAAGGCAAGCTCCATGCATATCACAAAATGGGATTCATTAATTGAACAAGTGTTAAGGGAGGATAAGTTCTTACCAAGACAGATTTGTTTCATCTGACCAAAAAAAGCATTTGAACTTTTAAAAACAATTAAATAATGTAGACATGGTAAACTGTCCAGTTCTCCACAGTAACTAATAATCTTCATTGTCTTTAGACTCTATCATCTTTAGACATTTGCTTTACCTACTTTGCCTCTAAAGACATTGCAGTTCCTCCCATTCTAAGGAGACAACTTGCCTGGCCACAGATCCTCTTACTGTGTCTTCCACTGAGCCATGGGCCAAGGTCAAGTAATTGGAATTCTATTTACTGTCAGAAAAACAAAGATTTTCCCCAAAGCTTAGGAAATACTCTATAGCTACAAAAATTGATCAAATTCTAGAACCACACTCACAAAAAGGTTGAGATAAAGTATATAAAAACGAAGCTTAGAAATCAGTATACAACAATTAGCTGTTAAAAAATAGAATGAACACAATAAAGGCAAAATAAATATAAACTCAGTATAATAATAATTTCTAGATGTAAGATAATGTAGCAAGAAGAAAAATGAGAAAAAGAGGGAGGAAAAGAGGGTGGGAAGGAGGAAGAGAAAGAAAAGAGAGAGGGAGAAAGGATGGAAATATTATCAAAGAGCAGTAATCAAAGTTATTGAAAATTAAGCTCTGGAAATTATGGTTACAACAATAAAATAAATAAAAGGTTAACAGAGAAGAATGTTAATGGATTATAGACATTTAATATGCAAATTTAAATTAGTATACAGAAAAATCAAAGTACTCTTTCATATTGCCAAGATAAGAGTAAAAGATACAAATTCTGGGATTAAAAAAAAATTAGTAAAAAAAAAAAATTAGTTATGGAGTGCTTGTGTTTAACAGTTAATATCCCACTGAACAGGAAAGATGCTTGAAATATTTGGTAAACTGTATGGCAAAAGTACCAGAAAACCATTACTAATACCAGACCAATCAGAATAGATGCCACCCTGTACACCACACTGACAATTGACTGATAATTAATGTGGTTTTAGTAGAAACTCTACAGTAGAAAACAGAAAGAAGAGAGTGAGAACATATTCAAAGTGTCTAAGAAATAAAATTTTACTTTAGTTAATCATTAAGGAATAAACTAGTTTCAGAATTCTAAACTGCAATATGTTTGCTAGGATACAATAAAGAAATTGCTGTCAAAGTTCTGAGGAACAATAAGAGTGACAGTTACCATTCCTTATAACTGTTTTATTTCTTAACTCTATACTAAGGCAATACCTTCTATAACTTCAGTCTTCAACTATAAACAATTTTTTTCTCTTTTGTGACTAGGCATGCTTCCCTACCAATTTAAATCTGAATGTACTCTCAATTTCCTGCACTCTCATCTTGGCTATACCCAAGCATCAAAGAAGAATTATTCAGGAATATATGAGAACTGTATTACAGGGAATCCTAGAATTTACACAAGAAAGCCCTCAATGCTGTCTAATACTGAATTGTCTTTCTCCTTTACCCCTCAGGTAGACACCTCTAGATTTTCTGCCTGACTTTTGATTTTGCTGTTGCCCCTAAGCTCTGTAGGATGGCAGTCATATCCTGTTCCCATTGTTGTCCATGCCAGGCTCTCAGGATGTCACAATAGCTCGAAGAATCCTAAGTTGAAACTTGTGGCAGAGGGGAATTTGCTATTTCTTTGTGATCAGAAATTAAGGCACTTTCTCCCTAAGACACAGTGTCAAGTAGGTTGAAGATGATCAGTAATTCATGTTCCCCAAAAAAAACCATCAAACCAGTAAATCAACCTTCTCTCATCATAACAACGAGTAACAGAATTTTCCATTCTAGAGTTTATGTTTTTTTACAACTTTGCTTTCACAACAGAAGATGAGCTAACCACACAGTTTAGTAGAAGGAACCTCTACTTTCAAACAAGAAAGACCTACATTTGAACATAGTATTCTTAATTTATCAGTTGTATAACTAGGAAACTGTACTAATGCCTAAGAATTTTCATCTTCTTCATAGATAAAATGAGAATAATACCTTCTAACTAGCAGAATTGATGAAAGACAGATAATTATGAAAAATGTCTGGTACTCAGAAAATATATATGTATATGTTTACTGTATTTATTATTTTACTCTCAATGGGCTCTGGATTTTCCATTCAATTAGCATAGTTTAGAGGAAGTTTTCTACAGAAGGGACCACTCTTCCTATTTTGGCAGCCTGGTTCACAGATAGATTTGTGTGCTGTGTGATGAGCCAATTTGTTGCCTAGATTGATTATATTCAAATAACTTCACCACATCTCTCCAGAGAACTGTTTATAAGGTTACAAGCTCATCAAGCTTCTGCCCTGTGTAATACCAGCTGAAGCTGATTGGATTTGAACTGTGACATCTTCAAGGAAAAACCAGGCTGTGGGGGATCTTACAAAGCCAGTTGGAGTTCTGCTTCCTTTGCCCTCTGCTTCCTCGTACATTTGACAACTCAAGGTGGCGGAGAAAGTTTCTGGGCAGCTAAAGCTTTTGGGGCTGTGATCAGTCTGGGAAGGAAGAAATTTCTTGAATAGTAAGTTCCTTTCCTTCCCAGGAATTAGCATGTTCACTTTCCCTGGAGTCACATCAAATATTTACAAAAATGTGTCTTGGGGATTTTTTTTTTTTTTTTTTGAGGCAGTGTCTCACTCTGTTGCCCAGGCTATAGAGCAGTTATACAATCATAGCTGGCTGTAGCTTCAAACTTCTGGGATCAAGTCATCCTCCCATCTCTGCCTCCCAAGTAACTAGAACTACAGGTACATCACCAGGCAATTTTTTTTGTAGAGATGAAGTCCCACTATGTTGTCCAGGCTGGTCTCAAACTCTTGGTCTCAAGCAATCTTCCTACCTTGGCCTCCCAAAGTGCTGGGATTGCAGGTGTGGATCACTAGGCTTGGCCTCTATTTACAGAAATATTAAAGATGGGAATGAAACCAAACTATCTCCTCTATGTAGTTTCTGCTAACTCTTATTCTAAAATGTGAATCAGATGCCTGTCAGAGTTATTGCTTACAGTGTTGTTAAATAAATGTTAATTAATAAAATATCACCCAGAAAAAAAGTGTTGCATAAATCATATTTCACAAACATTTTCTACTTTGCTTCTTTGTGAAATGATGGGGAGTCACTGCTTCTATCTTTTTTACTTTTTTGGAAAAATATGTATTGTGTGTATTTCTCTTCACCTCCTGATGCTCTCTCCACATAAAGCACCTCTTCTTGGACTCAATTTTCCAGTGTGCTTCTTGCTTCAGGTTACACAGGAGCAGCAGTGACTGCCAAAGCACGATCTGCCCAGCAGGATTTGTCTCATGCAGCCTTGGGTTTCCGGAGGATTATTCTTCTAATCATATCTATTTTCTGTAAGCTCTTTAATCAGCTCTTAATCCTCCCTCCTTCCTTTGCCAGAGGTAATTAAATCATATGTGGGAGTGGGCAGTCCCCACGATATCTGCAGGACAAGACCCTTGGAAAGCTTGGACTCCTGGGATGGGGTTGATCAGACAGCCCAGTATAGAAACTGGTGAAGGCTGGTTCATTGATCACAAAGAGAAAGCAGAGATGCTATAATCTTTTCAAAAATCTGGAATTCCTCTATCAGTGAAGGGGGTCCTTTCTGATAGAACATTCCATTCTGGGAATGACACAAGAAGAAGGGAAGTGCTCCTGTGCAGCCTGAAGATCTCTGAAACTATACTTAGTGATAAGAGATATCGATGCCATTATAGCCAAACCATTATCACAGTCTTACCTCAGTTGGAGGTATTAATGACACTGCAACGATGTGCAGGGCAATGAATCCCCTATTAAACCCTCCACTGATGACCTCCTATCCAGTCTTATTCTTCAGACTTTCTGTATAAACAATCATGACTCCCTCAGCAATTAATCATGGGCTTCCTGATAGCATTTCTTATTTTATTTTCTTGAAGTATTATTTAGTTATTGATATATATCTGTAATTGTTTTAATCTCTCATTTCTCAGTAACCAGGTTATATATGTATGCATTTTATTCCTTATACTGTTTAGCAAATTATATATAATGTTCCAAGGCCTGTATAGGCAAAATGTTTCCCATGAGCTGTAATTTAGCATCGACAAGACATCTGTTAGAACCCCTCACCCATTCAGTTATCAGATGAACTTCACTAAAGTAGGGTTACTTTTTCACAAAATACCCACCATGGCCTAGGCAACAAGGATGATTAAGAAAAAACTCTTGTTCATAGGGACTTGACCCTTTGATAGACAAACACCACCCAATAGAACATTCTGGGATGAAGGAAATGTTTTAAAATTAGCAATGTCCAATAAGACAGTCACTCATTATAGGAAGCTATGAACACTTGAAATGTGACCAGCGTGACTGAGGAACAAAAAAAGTCTCGTTTTATTTCAATTTAATCAATTTAAATTCAAGTAGCTCTAGCGTACTAGACCCTAAAACCAAAACCTATCATCAGTTCTTCCCTCCTCCCAAAAAATAATAGTTGCAAAATGCAGTTTAATTTGCAAATAAAAATGAACTCTCTATTTACATGTCCACTGATTAAATTTATGTTACAAATAGTAAAGCAAGTCATGAAGAGAATGGGACCCTCACTCTGGGATTGTAAAGTTTGCTAGAAAAGGGGAGCCCTGACTGGAAACAGCTAATAGCAAGTACAGGAATCGCATGGGGTGAGAGAAATGTGAAGATGAAAGAACGTAGATTGAGTTGTTCAGTGGTGTGGAGCGCCTGTCTAGAAAATAATTTATCCTTTGATAGTTCACTCTGGGGAATAGGGAAGAATGGATCTTACTTTGCAAAAAGAAGTGCTTTTTTATAATGGATCCCCATGTAGAAATGGATAAACTAGCTAGTAGCTTTTAACTAGATTGCAGATAAATGGAAATGATTATAGAAAGCCAAGCAAATTAGGCAGTAACTATGCTATCCCCACCGACTCCCCACAGACACCTTTGGAAATACATTACTGTCTGAAACAGCTCTGCTCATTTATTACCACCTTATTTGTATTCCTCTCCTTCCAGAATGTGTCACACAGGATGCTTATATTTAAAAAAGCAGGACAAGAGAGTCTGGAGAACTTTTCAGCTCCTGCTGTTTATACACTAACACAAAACAGGAGTTCTGGTGGTCTTTCTGCAAGCAGACTGGGCACAGCTAATGCTAAAGTTTGTAATACTAGTCAGAGAAGTTTTTCTTAGCAGGAGTCCTTGAAGCTGAGCAAATTACTCTCTTGCTTGGGTGCTATGCTTTCCTTCCCTCTGTGCCTCCCTAGGGCTTGGGTTTTACCCAGCTTGTGGCTGATGAATCAGAACCTTACACTGTATGCTGGGTGATCGCAAGGATGAAGGCATTCGTAGTAGTGATGATTTTAACGATAACATTCAGAAATTCAGGTTTGGATTCAGCATGTGAAACTGTCCATATTACTGAATGTGAAAAAAACACAAGTCAAACACAGCAATGAATTAAGTAGTACAAAAACCTACAATTGTTTCCTGCATTAATGTGTAATGTTGAAGCTTCCCTAAGCACATCAAAAGAAGCACTTTGGGGAAACTCTACTCGAGCTTCATTTCTCAAAAGGCAGTCAGACTATTCTGTGCTAAACCATCTAAATGTATTATAACATAATTAGAATTGTTCAGAGTTCTAGGGAACAACCTGCCAATTCTTCCTGGATTTTGTTTTTAATTTGCCTCGGGAGCATAGGAGCCTCTTCAGAGTCTATTTAAATAGAGACAATCTTGCACAGGTAGGAATGTAAATATCTCTGCAAGGTTAGGTGATGATGCTAAAATCAGCAGCCGGAGAGATTTGCCAACAGGTTTAAGCTAGACATTTGAAGAAGTATGTTCTTTGGGGAGATGATTTTGAATCTTATAACTGCCTAATAATTTACCCCATTTTTAAATGTGCTCTCAGTTTTTGTTATTAAAAAATTTGTGTAATTTTGGATCTTTTGACTGAGCAATTCCATTCCCAAGTATGTATTAAATGTGTGTGTGTGTGGGGGGGGGGTGTTGTGTGTATTTACCAAAAATCATGTAGAAGAATATTTCTAGAAACACCATTTGGTAACAGCCTACATATTACCAACAACAGAAGAGATAAGTAAATTGTGTTATATTAATATAATGGAAGACTGTACAACAACAAAAAAGAACAAATTACAACTATGTGCAAGATGGATAAATATCACCAACACAATATTGACAAAGGAAACAGATACAAATTAATAAATAGATACATGCTCATATTATACATACATAGTTCAAAACCAGCATTTTTCCAGGTTGAAGTCAGGATAGTGGGTAATAATGGCTGAGGGCATAAGGAGCCGTTCAAAGTTCTGAGGTGCTGGGAATACTTAATTTCTTGATCCGGACTTACAAGAATGTGCTCAGTTTAGAAAAATTAATTGAATTATATACTTATGGTTTATGCAGTGTATTTTTGATAATATACTCAGTGAAAATGTACTGAAATAAAGCAAACTTGTTTCACATTCTAATTGTTTCCTAAAGAAAAAATAAAAGAAGCTTATTTCATGTTCTCATTGCTTTACTGGAAGTCAAATAATATAAAACAAGCTTTTTTAATATAATATTTTAATTCAAGATCAAACACAAAATCAAACAAATTTATAAAGATACAGTTTAATTAACTTTTACAATTTATAAATTTTTATCCAACTAACCAGAACCTATATGAAAAAAACAAAACAAATACATTATTTTAATAGACATGAACCACAACAGAGAAATATCCTTTTTGTTTAAATATGGCTCTATTGATAACCTAATTGATGAATAGAACAGGGTGCTTATGTTATCATATTCATTGGTTCTTTGTCTTTGACTTTGGGTAATTTACTTATATTCCTCTGTAAAAAGGTAGTTAAAATCAGAAAGAAGAAATAAAAATGTAAATTCAAATTTGTTCTTTGTAATTTAATACATGTCAATAGCCAATTTAATAATATTTTAAACCAATGAATCTGGCTTAATAAAAACTGTTTTAAAGAGAGAAATTTGTCATTATGCTGATTTTCTGGGCATTTAAAGAACTCAACCATTTTTGTAATATATGGATAATAATAAACTTCACTGATCTTTATTCATTAGAGTTCTGTGTCCTACATGACACCTTCTTGGCTTTGTCATTCACTAGATATGATTTAGCACATCATATAGCCTCCAGATGTTTTGATTTCACAAAGCAAAATGGTGCCTGAGATCTCTAATTTGATCAACAGTATAGAGTCTCTATCTTTCTAAGTTTTCATTCCTATTAATTAATTCATTCAACAATTCATTCTTAGCATAATAATAATAAAAAGGAAGTGCATAATAGAATAGTTTCTCCCAAACTAACATGAGTTAAGAGAAAAACAGACAAATGATAAATATTAACATAAGAAAGATTTAAAATCAGTATATGAATGAGTTATATAGAGACGGGAAAAAAAATCTTAAGTTCCAAAGGCAGGATTTCCAGCACATTTTATATAGCAGCTAAAATACTGCTAAGGCAACAAGAACATGATTATCCATGAAATGAACTCTTTTCAAGGTTCCTATAAAGGTATTTTCCATCATTTGATGAGTTCAGTTGTGTTAGGAACTAGTACTTATTTTAAAATAAGGTCCTTGATTTCAACAAAATGCAATGCAAAAGTAACATAAAACAAAAACCCATGTTATATGAAAATTGCAAATGGAGTCAACTCAATTAATAGTTCATTGCTTAATTAATCCCAAATTGTGCTTTTTTTGTATTTTTGTATTATTTTTCTTGTATTTCTGAACTTCTTAATTCATTTATTATGATTTTGGTCACCAATTTTATTTCAGAGAAAGAAAGGAGTTTTCCAGGAGCATCAGAAAAACTTCCCAAGTCTAAGCACTGGCCAGAAAAATCAACAAAAATAAACACAGCTACATGGTTTTAGAAAGCACAAAATATAAACATAGTCTTTGAATAAGTGCATCCTCATCAGGACATATCCACTGCCTCTGTAGTTCAAGGTCACTAAAGCTGGGAACTATTGATGCCACTCCAGGACACCATTGGCATCATTACAGTATATTGCTAGAAGCACAGTCACTAAGGTTTGTATCACTTGCTCAAGATTCCTAGTTTTGGATAAGAGTACTTTATCAGCATAAAAGGGTCGACTCTTGGTTGCTGGAGTGGAATAAAGAAAGTACCCTGCTCCTTAGTTGGGAAGTCAGCACTGTCTGCCACCAAAATAAAGTGGGAGGTTGAGGGGGAGCATATTCAATTAGGAAAGACAAGTGAATGCTAAGTAGATAGATTGTATCTGCTCACTGGTAAAATAATCCTCTGTTTATAATTGTTTGTCTCATTTTTCTCTCCTATTGATCTGTGATCATCTTGAGAGTAGAAACAGCACCTTACCTATAAGAATATTTAAGTTCAAGCACAAAATAGAAGCCTGATAAATGTTTGATGAGTGGATGAATGAATGGAAGCAATTAGTGAACCAGTTCAAATGAGAACGACTATTGCATAATTTTCTAAAACTCTCAAAATATTCTTATGTTTTACTTTGGACTAAATCAGTATTTAATATGGCCTTAAAAATCAATAAGAGCCGGGCTCGGTGGCTCAGCCTATAATCCGGCGCCTTGAGAGGCTGAGGTGAGTGGATTGCCTGAGCCTGCGTGTTCGAGACCCGCCTGGGCAACTTGGTGAGACCTCATCTCTACATAAATCAAAAAATTAGCTGGGAGTGGTACCGCGTGCCTGTGGTTTCAGCTACTTGGAAGGCTGAGGGGGAAGCATCGCTAGAGCCCAGCAGGTTGAGGCTGCAGTGGCCGCTCCCGGCCACTGCATTGCAGTCTGGGTGACAGAGTAAGATGACTTCAACTCAAAAAAAAAAAAAAAAGAAAAGAAAAAGACTAACATTTCAATACAAATGGTCAAAGGACATAAATGAAAAGTTCATAAAAGAAGAAATCAAAATAATCAATACACAGATGAAAATATGTCAACCTCACTGGTTGCTGTTAAGAGGAAAAATTAAGCAAATATGAGGCACTGCTTAATTTCCTGGAATCTAGTGTAAATCTGGGTGTAAAGTATTTCTGCAAAAACTATTCCATGTATAAAGCATTCATTTTATTGAAAGAATGAATGACACAATTACTTTCTATGCAATAAAAGTGGCAGAAATTGAATTAATTATAACAAGTAATATTTCAAGCATGTAGTAGGAAGATAAATAGGAACAACACATTTCTGGAAAAAAGTTTAGCAAAATTTACTAAAACAGTTTTTTAAATTTTTTATTTTAAAGATGTGGGCTACAAATCAAGGTATACAAATGTTACCCTTGTTGATGAGGTGTGTCCCTCCCTCTCCTGGCAGAATTCCACTACTGTCAATCCCAACCTCCCCACCACCTAGCAGTTTCCCACTACTGGCAATCTTTTTCTTATAGTATTACGATAATTTTTCAAGGTTTGCTTATGAGTGAGAACATGTAATGCTCAGTTATTTGCTTCTGTGGTAGATCACTCAGTATTATAGACTTTAAGTCCATCCAAGTTGCTGTGAAGTTCATAATGTTGTCATTCTTTATAGCTGCGTAATATTCCATCATGTATATGTACCACATTTTTTTTTTAACCCCATCCTTTTTTGAAGGACATCACGATTGGTTCCAAGTTTTTGCTATTGTGACCAATGCTGCAATACGTATACGTGGGTAAGTATCTTTTTCATAGACTGATTTGAATTCCTCCAGGTATATTCCCAATAGGGGGATTATGGGGTCGTATGGAAGGTTGATTTTAGATCTTTTAAGAATCACCAAACTGTTTTCCACAGAAGTTGTATTACTTTACACTCTGACCAACAGTGTAGAAGTGTTCCCTTTTCCCTGCATCCTCTCCAGCATTTGTTGTTTCTTGAATTATTGATGATGGCTATTCTGACTAGAGTTAGGTGATATCTCAGTGTGGATTAAATTTGCATTTCTTTGATGTCTAGTGAGGCTGAGCATTTTTTCATATATCTGTTCACTGCTCAGATGTCTTCTTTTGAGAACTGTCTATTTATATCTTTTGCTCATTTTGTAATGAGGTTTTTAAAAAAATTTTCATCACGTTTGAGTTCCTTGCAGATGCTAGATGTTAGACCTTTGTCAGATATACAGTTGGCAAATATTTTTTCCCAGTTTGTGGGCTGTCTCTCTGCTCTCTTGATGGTTTCTTTGGCTTTGCAGAAACATGTCAGTTTGATGAAGCCCCACTTGTCTATCTTATCTCTTATGACATGGCCACTGGGGTTTTGATCATGAATTTGTTGCCAGTTCCAATTTCCATAAGGGTGTCTTCTGCATTTTCTAAGGTTCTTAGAGTTTATGTATTTTATCCATTTAAAGTTGATTTTTGTGCATGGTGATAGGTAGGGGTCTTGTTTTAATCTTCTACATGTAGTCAGACAGTTTTCCTAGCACCATTTACTGAATAAGTTCTCTTCTTTCCAGTGGTTGTAGGTGGAGCCTTTGTTCAAGATGAGTCGGTTGAGAAATTGAGGTTTTGCTTCTGGAATCTCTATCCTGTTCTGTTGGTCTGTATGCCTGTTCTTGTACCAATACCAGGCTGTTTTGATTATTGTAGTTTTATAATAAAATTTAAAGTCTGGGAGTGTGATACCTCTCACATTTTTGTTGTTTTTTGTTTTTGTTTGTTTCTTTGTTTTTTGTTTTTGTTTTTTCCTGAGGATTATTTTGGTTATTTGTGGTCATTTTAGTTTCAAATGAATTCCTATATTGTCATTTCCAGGTCTGAAAAGAATGCTGCTGATAATTTAATAGGTTTTGCATTAAATCTGTAGGTTGCCTGGGGTAGGATGGACATCTTAGCAATGTTGATTCTTCCAATCCATATTCATGGAACATTTTTCCATTTGTTTCTGTCATCTTTGATTTCTTTGGTCAGTGTTTTGTAGTTTTCATTGTAAAGGTCTTTCATGTCTCAGGTTAGGAAGATGTCAAGCTGTTTCATTTTTTTGTGGCTTTGTAAATGGAATTGTGCTTTTTATTTAGGTTTCTGTTTGTTTATTGTTGGTGTATAGAAATGCGACTTTTTTTGCACATTTATTTTATACTTTGAAACTTTGCCAAAGTCCTTTATCAGTGAAATGAGGTTTTAGACAGATTCTATTGGGTATTAGAGGTATAGAATCATGTCGTCTGTAAAGAGGGATAACTTAACTTCCTCTTTTCCTATTTGTATACCACTGTTCTTCTCTTGTCTTATTGCTCTAGCTAGGATTTCCAATACTATGTTGAACAAGAGGGGTGAGAGTGGGCATCCTTGTCTTGTTCCAGTTATCAGGGGAAATGGTTCCAACTTCTGTCTGTTTAGCAGTATGCTGACTGTGGGTTTCTCATAGATGGCTCTTACTATTTTGAGGTATGTTCCATTTTTGCCTAGATGTTTGAAGGTTTTTTATTAAAAATGGGTGCTGGATTTTATCAAAAGCTTTTTCTGTGTTTAATGATATAATCATATGACTTTTGTTTTTACATCTGTTGATGTATTTAATTATGTTTATGGTCTTGCAAATTTTGAACCAGCCCTGCATCCCAGGGATGAAGTCTACAAGGTTGTAGTGGATGATATTTGAGATGTGTCGTTGGATCCATTTTACTAGGATCTTGTTGAGAATTTTGGCACCTATGTTCATCAAGGATATTGGCCTATAGTTCTCTTTCTTTGTTGGATCTTTACCTGGCTTAGTATCAACGTGATGTCAGTTTCATAAAATGATTTGGGGAGAGTTCCATCTTTCTCAATCACCTGGAATACTTTGAATACGATTGGTATCAGTTTCTACTTGTATGTTTTTTAGAATTCTGCTGGAAAGTCATCTGGTCCAGAGCATTTTTTTTTTTTTGGTAGGTAGTTTTCTTATGATTTAGTTAATTTCCTGTATTGTTATTGGTCTATTTAGGGTCTCGATTTCCTCTTGTTTCAACATGTGGAGGGTGTGTTATGTCAGGAAGTTCTCCATTTCCTTTAGGTTTTCAAGTTTGTTTCCCTATAAGTGTACATAGTAGTTTCTGATAATCTTTTGTGTTTCTTCAGGGTCAGTTGTGACTAGATCTTTTGTATTTCTGTTTGTGTTTATTTGGGGTTTTTGTCTTTTTTTCTTAGTCAGTCTGGCTAGGAGGTCCATCAAGCTTGATTATCCTTTCAAAGAACCAGCTTTTTGTTTCATTGTCTTTTTGTATTATCTTTTTGTCTTCCATGTCTCTAATTTGGGCTTTTATTTTGGTGATTTAGATTCTTCTGCAGAAGTTAGGGTTCTTGTGATCCTGCTTTTCCAGCCTCCTTAGGTGATTTGTTAGACTGTTAACTTGTGATCTTTCCATTTTCTTCATGTGTGTTCGTAGAGATATGAATTCCCCTCCTAGAACTACTTTCATAGCATGCCAGCTGTTTTGGTTTGATGTTTCTTCATTTTCATTTGTTACCAGGTATCTTTTAATCTCCATTTTGATTTCCATGTTAACCCAGGAGTTTTTTTAGCATCATAATATTTAGTGTCCATATCTTTGTGGGTGTTGGGGGAACTTCATTGGTGATGATATTTATTTTTATTCCGCTGTGGTCTGAGAAGGTGAATGGCAGTATTTCAATTGTATGGAACTTGTTTATCTTGATTTATGACTGAGGATATGATCGATCTTAGAGTGTATTCCACATGGTGATGAGTAGAATGCATTTTCCATGGTTGTTGGGTGAAATGTTCCACAGGTATCAATTAAGGCCATTTGTTCAACATCATGTTGAGGTTCCTGATCTCCTTGTTGATTTTTTGTCTCGATGATCTATCTAGAGTTGTGAGTGGTGGATTTAAGTCTCCAGCTATGATAGCTTTACAGTCAACATATTTTTCAAGTTTACCTAGAAGCTACTTTATGAAAGTTGGTGCGCCTGTGTTGGGTGCATATATGTGTAGGATGGATACTTCTTGTTGATGGATTGACCCTTTTATCTTTGTGTAGTGACCTTCTGCATTTTTTAAAATTTTTGATAGCTTAAAGAGTATTTTGTCTGATATTAAGATAATGAGTCCTGATTTCTTTTGTTTTCTGTTCACCTAAAATTTTTTTCCCATACCCTTACTTTGAGTCTGTGAGTGTCCTTTCTGGTGAGATGAATCTTTTGGAGACAATATATTGTTGCCTCATGACATTTTATCCATTTTGTCATTTCTATGTCTTTTCAGTGGTGCATTTAGTCCATTCACATTCAGGTTAATTATTGAGATGTGAGAGTTTATCCCTGTCATGAGATTCTTATAGAGTTTGCTATTGTTGCTGCTGTTTGTTTATTTGTCATCTTTCTTTTGATTTTTGGGTTGATTCATTTGTTTTTCTGTTTTTCTCCTGCATTCTTGGGAAGGGCATTGTTGTTCCTTTTTTTTCGTTCTTCTGTGTTTAATACTGTCTTAAGTGTTTTTTGTAGACCCAGTCTGTAGGCATCGTAAACTCTTAAGAATTGAATGTCTAGGAAGGATTTTAATTCTCCATCACTGATGAAGCTTAACTTATCTGGGTAGGTAATTCTTGGTTGAAATTATCTATCTTTGAGAACTTTTAAGATTGGGCTCCAAGCTCTCCTAGGCCGAAGTGTTTCAGTAGATACGTCTGTTGTTTTTCTAATTTGTCTTCCCTGGTAGGTAGTATGATCCTTCTCTCTTACTACCTTTAGAATTTTTTTCTTTTATAGCTACTTTATGTAGGCAAATAACTATGTGTCTAGGAGTTGGTCTTCTCATTTGTTGCCCTGCAAGGGTCCTCTGAATCTCTTGTGTTTGAACGGTCACATCTCTGATGAGATGATGGATGTTTCCTTGGATAATTTCATGGACTGTTTGTTCCAGGTGGTCTCTGCCTCTCTATCTGTCTTGGAGATTCCAATTAATCTTAGGTTCAGCCTCTTGAAATAATCACTCATCTCTTGGAGGTTTTGTTCTATCTTTTTAAGCTTCTTTCTGTTTTTAACTATTTGTGTTAGTTCCATATTTTGGTCCTCAAGCTCTGAGATTCTTTCTTCTGCTTGGTTAACTCTGCTTTTCATGCTTCTAAGCTTGTTATTTATTTATTCTTTATTGCTGGTATCTCAGTTATCAACTCCTTCATTCTTTCCTCTTGTCTCTCCTCAATTCTATTTATTCTCTCTATTAATATCTGTATATCTGTGTTTGTGGTTAGAGATCAGTCATTCTGGGGTCTCTTTATTATTTGCATTCCAGAGTCTGTATTCTCAGTGGTTGACCTCCCAGAGGTCTATGTGAAACCCTTATTTTTCCTTTGCCTTTTCTTCATTTGTGTAGATATTCTTCTCCATTTTTTCCCATCCCTTAAATCTGTTGTTCAAGGATGGGGGAGTAGCTTTTACCACTGTTTGCTCAATTTCCTATTCTTCCTTAGATACTCTGACTTTGTTCAATTCTGAAATTTGACTGGGGGTGGGGGACTGTAATTTTTGCAGTTTTGAGATTTAATTGAGGGGGGAGTTGTGACTCAGAAACTATCTGCAGTTCCCAGTGTCTGCTGACAAGCGTGTGGGCCCCCTGAAGCCCACTTCCCACCACCTTACAATCTGTCCATGCAGTGAGGGGTAAATGTTTGCCCCCTGAAGGCAAAATGAGGTAAGAAAAAGAAAAAGAATGGAAAGAGGTAGAAAGAAGAGGAAAGTGGAGAGAGAGAAGAAGAAAAGGGAAAACAGACAGGCGTACAAACTAACAAAAGAACAGAGATACAAACAAAGACAGAAAAGATTGAAAAAAAATGCAATCATACAAACACACAACCCAACAAAAATCGCCCTATTGATGTACTCTCCCTCATAAATACCCATACACAAACAGGAATTCTAAAAAAGCAGCATTAAAATAACAGAAACAAAGCAAGTACAAAAACAGAAAGAAAGAGAGAAGAGGAAAAAACAACCAAAAAACCAAAAACAAGTCAAAAAACAAACAAAACAAAATTTGCTCTGAGGCCTTTCCTGTAACTTCCACTTCCTTTCAGCTCTGGTTTCCAGCCCCGCCCCTCTGCTCTCAGCACAGGCTGAAAAGGTTGCTCTCAGTGTGGGTCAGATGCCCCACAGACTACTGTGGGAGGATGGCGGATCAAATTTGGACTCAGCCAGCTTACTGTCGCTGCTGTCAAATCTCTCACTCAGATCTGACTCTGATGTGTTTGTGCCTATTCCAGTGTGGGGATGGGGCATCTGTCTTTCTGAGTTTGATGAGGCTAACCTCTGGGTCCCAGGTTGGAGGCTGGGTGGACCTGGGCAGGGCAATGCAGGTCTCTGCCTGGTCCTGGGACAGAGAAAATGGTGCCAGTTAGCAGGTCCTCACTGGTGGTGGGACTCCTTTCCAGCTTTCCATGACCTGTTCTCTCCATGGATTCTGGGGCTTGTGCCACTCTGCAGTCACAGATGATGGTGTGGGTCAGGCACCAGTTGGTGAGGATCAGCTGTTTTCCACTGCCTCTTCTCAGGAGACCCCCAAGAACAGCAGATGATGCTGTGTGATCTCAGGACAGAAGAGGGTTGCAGTCACCCCTGGAGGAGAGCCCTAGGTGCATGAACCCATGAACCCAAGTCTTCCCTCAGACACACTTTCACTCACCCACTGGTACACACCCACTCATGCAAAGAGTCTTTATGGACACTTGCTTTTGCAGGGATTTTCATAGTCCAACCTGTTCTATCACCATCTTGCCGGAAATCATTTACTAAAACCTTTAAGAAGTTTAGCTATTGACCCAACTAGTTTATTTATAAATTTAGTGTTTTTAGAACCCAAATATGTTGAAAAGATAAACATAACTGAAAGACTACTAGCTAGATTGACCAAGGAAAAAAGAGAGAAGATTCAAATAAACACAATCAGAAATGATAATGGTGACATTACAATTGATATAACAGATGTACAAAAGATTACCAGAGACTACTATGAGCATCTCTACATGCACAAACTAAAAAAAACTGGTGGAAATGAATAAATTTCTTTCAGAATGAACTTAGAAGAAATAGAAACTCTGAACAGACCAATAATTAATAATGAAATTGAAACATTAAAATTTCCCAACCAAACCAAACCAAACAAAACAAAACACTCATGACCAGAAAAATTCACAGACAAATTTTACCAGACATACAAAGAAAAGCTAGTACTAATCTTACTGAAACTTTTCCAAAACATTGAGGTGGAAAAATTTCTCCCTAACTAATTCTACAAAATCACCATAGAAAAATCAGTAGCATTTCTATACATCAATAACATTCAAGCTGAGAACTAAATCAAAAAATCAATTTAATTTATAATAACCACAAAAAATACAATATCTACAAATATATTTAACCAAAGAGGAGAATAACAAAACACTGAAGAAAAAAAATCATAGATGGCACGAACAAATGCAAAAACACCCCAAGCTAATGAATTAGAAGAATTGGTATCATTAAAATGACTATACAGCCCAAAGCAATCTACAGATTTAATGTAATTCTTATCAAGCTACCAATGTCATTTTTTACAGAATTAAAAAAATCCTAATATTCATGTGAAACCAAAAAAGAAACCAAATAACCAAGCAATCCTAAGTAAAAATAACAAAGCTGGAGTCATCATATTAACTGATCTCAAATTGTACTACAAAGCTATAATAACCAAAACAGCATGGTACTGGTATAAAAATAGGCACATAGACCAAAGGATTACAATAGAAAACCCAGAAATAAAGCTACAAACCTACAACGAGCTGATCTTCAACAAAGTTGACAAAGCATACAGTGCAGAAAGAATAATCTAGTTAATAAATGATGCTGGGAAAATTGGATAGCCATATGCAAAAGAGTATAACTGGACCCCTATTTTTCACCACATATAAAAATGAATTCAAGGTGGATTAAAGATTTAAATTTAAGACCTGAAACTATAAAACTGCTGGAATAAAATTCCTCAGGATATTGACCTAAGCAAAGAATCTATGACTAAGACCTCAAAAGCAAATGCAACAAAAACGAAAATAGACAAATGTGATTTAGTTAACTGAATAGCTCCTGCACAGCAAAAGAAATAACCAACAGAGTAAACAGAAAACATAGGAGAAAATATTTACAAACTATTCATCAGACAAGTGACTAATATTCAGAGTCTACAAGGAGCTCAAACAACCCAACAGGAAAAAAGCAAATAACTCCATTAAAAAGTGGGCAAACAACAGATACATGAAAAAATGCTCAGCCTCACTAGTCATCAAAGAAATGCAAATTCAAACTACACTGAGATACCACCTAACTCCAGTCAGGATGACCATCATCAATAACTCAAAAAACAACAGATGCTGGAGAGGATATAGAGAAAAGGGAACACTTCTACACTGTTGGAGTGTAAATTAGTACAGCCTCTGTGTAAAACAGTGTGGCATTCCTAAAAGATCTAAAAATCGACCTCCCATACGACCCCACAATCCCACTACTGGGAATATACCTGGAGGAACTCAAATCACTCTATGAAAAAGATACCTGCATACACATGTTTATCACAATAGCAAAAACATGGAACCAACCGTGTTGCCCATCCAAAGAGGACTGGGTAAAAAAATGTGGTACATATACATGATGGAATATTATGCAGCCATAAAGAAGGACAATATTATGAACTTCACAGCAACTTGGATGCACTTAGAGGCTATATTACTGAGTGTTATATCACAGAAGTGAAGAACTGAGTATCGCATGTTCTCACTCATAAGTGAATCTTGAACAACTATTGCAATACCATAAGAAAGGAATTGGCAGTAGTGGGAAACTGCCAGGGGTGGGGGGGGGCACACTTCATCAACAAGGGTAGCTGCATAATGAATATTTGTATACCTAACCCTGAATTGTGCATCACATGTTTAAAATAATTTTTTTTAAGTGAGCTAAAGACATAAGCAGATATTGCTCAAAAGAAGACATACATGCAACCAAGAATTATGAAAAAATGTTCAACATCATTAATCATCAGAGAAATGCAAACTAAAACCAAAATGAGGATACCATCTCACAAAAGTCAGAACAATTAGTATTAAAAAGTCCATACACAACAGATGTGCACAAGGTGTAGAGAAAAAAACATGCTTTACACTGTTATTAGAACTGTAAATTAGTACAATCTCTATGGAAAACAGTATATACATTTCTCAAAGAGCAAAAAATAATTTGACCCAGGAATCCCACTACCGGATATCTATCCAAACAAAATAAATTGTTGTATCAAAAAGGCACCCACATTTGTAAATTAATTGCAGCACTATTCATGATAACAAAGCCATGGAATCAACATGTGTCCATCAGCTGAGGACTGGATAAAGAAAAGGTGGCATATATACACACCATAGAACATTTCATAGCCATTAAAAACAATGAGATCATGTCTTTTACAATGAGAAAGATGGAGCAAGAGGCCATCATCCTAAGTGAAATAACGTAGAAACATATAATGACACTAATCTCATTTTAAAAAACCTCAGAAACAGAAAACAAAATAGTACATATTCTCACTCATAAGCAGGAGTTTAAAAATTGGTACACATGAACATACAGAAGGAAATAATAAATACTGGGAGCTCCAAAAGTCGGAGGATGGGAGATAAGTGAGGGTTGAAAAATCACCTATTGGGTACAATATTCACTATTTGGGTAATGGGTACACTAGAAGCCCAAACACCACCACTGTGCAACCTTACACATGTATTCTCTGAATACATAAAAAATAAAACTTTTTAAAAAGTGTATATTTACATAAAAATATGTTTATTCCTATATTCTTGATAATGGTAATAAATAGGAAGATGATTTAAATGTTGAAAGATATTTAGATAATGAAGTTAGTTAAATATACCCATAGAATGAAATAATATGCAACTATTAAAACTCATGTTATCAAACAGTATTTTTTCACAATATAATGATAAATGGAATAATGTTTACAGTATGTTTTAGCAGAATAAAATCCTGAATATACAACATTATCCTAATTTTATAATATATGTGCGGACACACTCAAAGATTATCCAAATTATTTATTTAATATTTAACAGTGTCAATCTATACATAAAGAGGTTAAAATTGGCTATTATTTTCCACTTTATTATTTTTTGTGTTTATAATTTTCTATTTTCTGCATTTTCAACTATTCATACATATTAAAAATTAACAATAAAACATAGTTTTACTTTATTTTCTTTTGTCCTATCTCAAATAAACTGACTTTGTAATTTTTTCTTTCACATCATTCCCTTTTTCTTTCACATCATTCCTTTTTTCTTTCACATCATTCCCTTTGTTGCTGATGAGCTGTTCAATGCTTTTATTCTGTCCTTCTACAAAGAAGGATTTAGAAGTTTCTATTCTAACATTCTAAGACACAAAAATGTGACGTGCTTGTCTCTATAACAATTCTGATCCCATTCTCCATTGCCATAACTGAACTCTGCCTTGGATCCTCAGCAGTTGACTTTTTCAATGACAACTACTTATCCCCTTGAATCTCCATATGTCAGCAGCTTCTGAATTGCCATGCCCAAGACATTACTAACACACCTTCATAAGACTGATAATGCCATGCACCCACATCTGCTCAAAGTCAACATACATACTACCCAGAAACCATGTTTCACTTGCTGGGACAGCTGTTCCAACTGAGACTGTCTCTCAACATATCTCCCAGAGCAAAGGTTAAGAAAGCTCTAGATTCCATCTCACTACAATGAACCAAGCACTGAATAAATATGACTTGAGATTTGAAAAATTTCAGCTCTGAAAAGCCACAATTCCTAGCATTAAATTTGAACTTGGGTAAAGATAATTTCATCTCTCTCGGCATTTAATAATTTTCCTTAGCAATATGCTCCACGAGCCTTTTAAGAGGCAGTGTGAGGGCTTCGACTTGGGATTCAGACTGCCTAGGCTTTTTTAAAAAATTTTTTGAGTTAGAGTCTCACTCTGTCACCCAGGTTGGAGTGCAGTGGCATGATCACGGCCACCCCAGCGTTGTCCTGCCGGACTCAGGTGATCCTTCTGCCTCAGTCATCCAAGCAGCTAGAACTACAGGCGTGTGCTACCACGCCTAGCTAATTTTTTTTTTTTTATATGTTATAGAGATGAGGTCTCACCAAGTTTCCCAGGCTGGTCTCAAATCCCTGGGCTCAGGCAATCCTCCCACCTCGGCCTCCCAAAGTGCTGGGATTACAGGCTTGAGCCATTGCATCCGGCCTGGACTGCCTAGTTTTAAATCCTAGCTCTACTACTTGCTATTTGAGTAATGTCTTGAGCAATTAACTTAATCAGCCAGAGTCTCCCTTTTACCATTTGTAATATAGACATAATAAATGGTAACTACTTCATAAGGTTGTTGTAAGAATAAAAGATGATTATATGGAGAGTTCTTAGAACAGTGCATAGAATATAGTGAATGCCACAAAAGTTTTAGCTCTTCTACAGGTAGGACTTTACAGTTCTGCTTTTTTTTGGTATAATTCCATAGCTTTAAATAATTATCTTCTGAGAAACTAAGTAGTAAGAGTTCTGAATAATGTCAAAAAAGGATGGAATAAGAAAGCGCCACTCTTAGAAGAGCAAGGATCCTATGGATAACCTGGGCCATCTTCAGAAGGAGAACTGTCTAAAATAGCAAATGAGGGTATTTTCCTGATTTATGACTGAATCTCAATGATAACAAAACAAGTCTCTTCTCTACTCTTACCCTTCTAAGTCAGGTAAGGGGTCTGGGATTGGAAGGGGGAAGCTATAACTCAAAGGGGTGGAATTAACATGATGTAAAATGGTAAATTGCATGTTTTTCTTTTAGTTCAAATACTAGTTTTCTAAACCATGAAGCTATTACTAAGACTAATTTATACTTCCCTAATTTTTCATTTTTCACTGCTTGTTCTATAACCTATGAGTAGCACACTTCTCAATTTCTGACTTTCCTTACATTTGTCATTCTTTTATTCTGTTTCTTTTGCTCATTACCTGCCACATCACTGATATTCAATGGTAATTTGAATATATGTCAAATAATTTCCTGTGAAGACTTCACCTGATAATATTAAATCAATAACAAAAATTTTTTATCTTAGTTTCAGCCTATAGGACACTATTAGTCATGGCCTACTGGAGAGAAAAATAAAATAAAGACTTTTATCTCTAAAAACTGAAACAGATAGTAATTCTGACATTTTTATAAATTATGTCTGCTTGTTTGTTTTTTAGGAATAAAAATGCTATACAATAGGGAAAGGAATTTTTAAATTGGTAAACTAAGGAGTAAGGGTTCTGAACAATGTCAAGTATCAGAAAAGAATGGAATAGGAAAGTGCCAATCTTAGAAGAGCAAGGATACCATGGATAACCTGGGCAGTCTTCAGAAAGAGAACCACAAAGCAATGGGCCCCAGATACTAGTATTTTTAGGACTTGAGAAAGAGTTCCAAGTAGAGTCAAAGCATTCAAAAGGCAAACTGGAGAAAATGCTTCTGTAAATCATACTTTCCTTTTTCTTTACATTAAATTAGTCAAGAAATTAGATAAATCTTAACATTCAGTCTCACAATCCTTTCCAGTCACTCCTTCAAATATTTATTTCAAAGAAAAGCATTTTTATTTTTTGTTTGTTTTGTTTTTCGGGTTTTTTTTTGTGTTGGAGTCTCACTCTGTCGCCCAGACTGGAGTGCAG